>NW_026032134.1:15588-46119 GCF_019186545.1 Solanum stenotomum
GCCCCCACCCCCCAAAAAAAATTAAGTTTATTTTTAAAACTATTTTCAATTTCAACAATTATTTTTTACTCTAGTAAAAATAAAAGAAATTTTTCAAAAACATTTTTCATTCATAAATCAAACACTAAAAATCTTTTTTGGAAAATATTTTCTACTCACCAACCAAACATGAGAAAATAAGTCAAAAATCAACTTGTTTTCCAAGAAAACATTTTCTAGGAAAACATTTTCCTTCATACCAAACACACCCTACATGAATCAAGGTTTCCCCCCTTTTAATCTTAAATTAAAGAATATGAAGTAACTAAATCAATATATACCACTACCAAATACAATTATTTTTTTAATTGTATGTTATTTATTAGAAAGGAAATGTGGAAGAACAAGAGTCAATAGTACATGAATCAAGGTTTTTCCCCTCTTAATCTTAAATTAAAGAATATGAAGAGTTGTAGTAGCTAAAATCAATATATATCATTATCAAATATAAATTTGTCATCTTGAATTCTTCCACTAGCATTTCTACGTACTCCTATGGTAAAGTTCCTTCTTTTTCTATTGTTTGTTTGTAAGATTTTTATCATTTATAGATTTTTTTTTTCAAATTACAAAGGATTGTTTGAATTCTAATTCTTTATTTATGATTGTTTCTCTTTCTGGAACTTCTTTGTAACTATTTTGTGTAGAAATGTAAAATCACTATACATAGTGCCTTGCAATGTATCCGGTGCTATTTGGCTTGGAGTAATTTTGGTATTCTCAACTAATTACTAATAATTATACTTATTATGTTCACAACTACAATGTTTTGGAAATACAAATGGACACAAGAGAGGATTTTGTTTTTTTAAGGGAGAAGACACAAGTACCCCCTAGACTATGACCGAAATCCAAAGACACACCTTGACTAAACTAAGGTCCTATTACCCCCCGAACTCATTTTATATATAATATTGTACACCTTTTGGCTTATGTGGCATACTCTGTGACTCCACGCAGTTAAGGCACGTGGGAGATATTTGGATGCCACATAAGCCAAAAAGGTGTACAAAATTACAAAAAAAAAAAAATGAGTTCAGGAAAGTAATAGGACCTTAGTTTAGCTAAGGTGTGTCTCTGAAATTTGGGTCATAGTCTAGGAGGTACTTCTACCTTTTCCCTTTTTTTTTTTAATTTTATTTTGCTTTTGCTTAAACTAATCAATAGTTGAGGTGTCTATATTCCTCAATTTAGATGAAGAGAAAAGAGATAAAAACATAAAACTTTAGGATGGAGTTCTAGGTACAAACAACTACATAATCTCTTTCAATGCTATGAAATTATTCGGTGAATTAAAATAAACCTTTTTTACTTAATGAATACTAATTGAACATTTTTTAAAATTTTTTTGTATAATACCGTGAGCTATTTTATTTTATTCATATAAATGATTGTTTTGCTTTTAAAGTTACAATATTCTTTGCATTTAATTTTTGAAGCTGGTATGAATTTTTTTTTATAAACCAACTAAATTAATTCATGATCTGAGAGTAATAATAAAGCGTATAGCAAGTTTGGTATCTTCACTTTATTTAGAAATACCTAAAAGAATTTGGAGGAAGATGAATTCATAAATTTAGAAATATCAAGTATGACTTCTACATTGTCCTACAATGACTAAGTTTGATTACCTTATATTTACATAACCAAATTTCATTTGATTCGACATTTTTGTGGTTTTATTATAAAGGCGGAATGACCTGGGAGACCCTTGTACTTGACTCTGTTTGTAAGTTGGACCCTTGTACTTATGACTTTATCAGATGGACTATTAAACTCATTCAAACACAATATTTTAAACCTCTTTCCCATCTAATGTGTGTGCGTGTAAAACACTCTTTTTACACATCAAATACCACATCATTTTTAATGACACATCATTATTATTATTATTATCATTATTATTCCAATGACACTTCAGAAATCAAATTTTAAAAACAAATAATATTAAAAAATAAAAAGTGCAATTTTCTCTCTCTTTCCCCCTTCCTACTTCATCTTCTTCATTCCCATCCACCCTTATGCATCGTTTTCATCTTTCTTCACATTTTACACTTAAAAGTTTTTTCAATCATAAAATATGATAGATTGTAATTAGCTCTTGCACATGCTTTGTGTTCTATTTATTTTGATTTGATAAAAAAAAAAAAAACTTCAAGTTGGAAGAAATATATTTATGAGTAAATTCAAGCAATAGATCTTAAATTTATGAAAATGGTGAATGATATGTTTTCTTGCAAAAGCTTTTTTAATTTTATATTTGATGATTATGGTGATGGGGTGTATCTCAAAGAAGAAGAATAGAAAAGGGGTAGGGACAGGGGCGGGGGGTGTCTGGGCTGAAGAAGAAGAGAAAAAAGATGGGGTGGGGTGAGATGGGGTGGGCTGAAGAAGAAGAGAAAAAGATGGGGTGGGGCTGAGGAAGAAGAAGAGAGAAGGGGTAGGGGTGGGGGTAGGCTGAAGAAGAAAGGTTTTGAGATTTTTTTTTAATTTATTATTATTATTTTGTCTTATAATTTTAATAATTTTTAAATAAAAATATTGCATTCACTTGCTTTAAAACGCGTGTGGTCTCACATTTGTCCAACTCAACCATTTTAATGCAACATAAGCTGGACCAATGGTCAGAGGGGTTTAGAAAATAGAGTTTCATCGAGTTAAGGGTTCTGAGTAGAAGGGTTCAACTGACAAACGGAGCCAACTACAGGGGTCTCCCAGGTCATTCCGCCTTTTATAAATCATACATGCAAGGTTTGGTTCATTGCTTTAAAGTTATGTGTAGGATTGATCTAATATTATAATGTTATAATTTCACCCTTATTTTTAAAGGAAGCAAATAGTAAGATGAATTGATTGAGGTTAAGTTGGTATTACATTTTAAAATATAATATTTATTTAACTTTATAAGGTTTTTAATTATTGACGTATGGGACACACGCGCAATGCGCGTGCCCAGAGACTAGTATGTATATATATATATATATATATATATATATATATATATATACTAGTTCTAGGCACGTGTGTCCCATGTTAAGTTGTGTGGAGTTGTTATAACGATATTTATATACTCAGAAATGTATGTTGCTTGTGTATCCCATGCTAATTAAGTACAATAACTTTGGAAATATTATAATAAGTGTGTGATAAGTTGCCAAAAATTGAAGAGAAACATACAAGCTGTCACGACCTAAAAATGGACGTGATGGCACTCGTCTTATCCCACCAAGACAAGTCAGCCTAAACTCAACCATTACAATAAAATACGAAAATTTTATAATCAACTCAAAAATACCCCAAAATTTGATTGTCACGTGTACAAGCCTCTAATGTGTTATAACAAAATTGAAAGAAATACAAATTCCAAATGACATTGTTTCTAGAATAGAAAAAGATCATAATTAAGGAGAAAGAAAGTCCGCTAAAATGACAAGCAGCTACCTCACAAACCTCCATAAGAAGCCTCAGACAAGGAGAAGAGAAAAATATCACAAAGGTCCGGGCTCTTAACCTACAAAAAAAAATGTAGAAGCAAGGGGTGAGTACCAAACCACACGGTACTCAGCAAGTAAACCTCTAAACACAAGCTAAGGGGATAGAATACGTATACTCCTTACACTCCAACCGACCCTCCACAACTACAACATCCATAAACCAGCCCAACCTAACAGTTCACAGTTTACATAGCACCCAGCTCAACATCAATCACTTTAATAAATTACATATCCTCAATAACAAACTCAATATTCATCAATCACCACTTTCACAAAAGGCACTCACAAATATCAGCAACACACAAGATCAAGTTTATCAATTAGAGGTTATCAAATATCAAGTATTTTCCAATCACCAATAAAACACATAATCATCAAGAATGAAGGATGTCATGGGATGCAATGCAATATGACACTATGAATGATATGCCTCAGAATACCAAATACTCTCTCAACCGTATATACATGATACTCATCGAAAATACATTGAGAGTTCATGACCCATGGAGGACTCGCGAGGTCCATATACCGACACAGATGATCTCCACGTGTTTGTGCTGACGATCTCAACGCACTATCATAAATCAAACAATCCCCAGCACGGACGATCTCCACGTGCCCAACTTATAATCAAATTAATCACTCGCACGGACGATCTCCACGTGTTAGACCTTTACTCACAGTCAATCACATGTCAATGCATATGCACGATATGATATCAATAAAAAGGATATGCCTCTCAATCAAATATCAATATGATATGTAGACGGGTTCAATAAAGAACACAATCACACATAATAAATCAAGTCAGTTAATCACATTGCCTTTTATTACCCCTTTTTCATCATTAGAATTAATTATTGTGGACAATTCAACCCATCACCAAATCTCATTACCCCCAAACACATATTACAAGGATATACACAAATTCCATACACTTAACAAGGGTTTAGAAATTCACTTGTCTCAAATAGTTGAACAATCACTCTGGGACTTAGAGCCTTCCCCTTTCGTTAGGCTTCCAAATCAATGCAATCTATTCAAGTACATAGTCACAATAAGATTCTGAAACTAACAACACTCATGTCACTATAGGTTTAGCCTAGACCCAAAAGCTTACCCAAATTTATAATTAAGTTCCTAAGTCTTGATGCCCATTAACTTGTCAATTCTTCCAATTTCTTCAAATATCGTAAATCTAATGGCATTCACAAAAATACGATACACCTAACAATTCAATTCCCCTAATCCCCAAAAATTGATAACAAACTAAAAGGAGTAATAATAATAACAACAATAATATTAGCACCGTTTCTTGTCCCCTAATTTCTAAGCCGCCAAGAATTCACCACTACCCCCTTCAATCTAATACAACCATTATCTAATATAATAATAATAAGAGATAAGGGTCAGAAAAATATCTCAACTTTGGTCGGATTTGCTGTTGCGATACTAAACTTTCATGAGGACCTATTACCTCCCTAGACTATTTAATACCGTATTTTTTACCCCCTGAACTATTTAATAGTGTATTTTAAAGATATATATGTGCCCACATGGACACATTACTATTTATAATTTTGCATTATTTTTTATGTCCACGTGGACAAATATATATGTTTAAAATACGGTATTAAATAGTCTAGGGAGGTAATAAGTCCTCATGAAAGTTTAGTATCGCAACAACAAATTTGACCAAAGATGAGGTATTTTTCAGATCCTTTTCAACAGAAGTCCTCTTTTCGAGATAATATTTCAGATGATCACTCAATTATGAATTTTTTTCTTAGCAAGTCACTCAACTTTGAAATATCCAATGGATCCAATTGAAGGAGACACAAGGGAGTAAGTTGTTGAAATTTATCACAAACTCTGATGGACATTGTTCTGTCTGAATGATAATAGTCTTTTCAGATGGATTTTGCTGCTGCTTGGCGATGTGGTGTTCGGTCTCTATTCACAGTCTGAAAAGATCTAGACCAGTCTTACCAAGAGGCCTGGACAAATACTTAGCGAGATAATCAGATACATCAAATTCTTTATATTGTGGGGGATTTTCTTCTGAAATGAGCTCTTTGATTGGACCAAATATCTTTGGAGATACAGAACTTTCATTGAAGAAGAAGCATGCCACTGAAATCCTTGGTTCTGCTACCTTATTTGCTACAACTCTATGAGTTGCACTTACAAACTTGTCATTTGAGAGAATCTGTTACAAAATCAGTTTGAGATGAGTAACAGTTTGTGAAAAAATGAGAACAAAAGAGTTGTGTTTTGTTGCAAACCTGAAGAAGGTCACCAATATTAACAACCAAACCATGTTCAATCGGTGTAACATCGGCCCATTGGTTATCACACATGACTTGTAGCCCACCATTCTGATCTTGAAGCAAAATGGTAAGGAAAGAAGGATCTGTATGCTTTGAAGTACCGAGAGTTAGCTCTGGCTGTGGGCATGCCGGGTAGTAATGGCATACCAATGTTTGTCCTTTGTCACATTCGGTAGCTTTCAAGTGGTTTGGTTTTAGACAGAGAGCTTCTGATAGTAAGCCAAGAAGAGTGTCTTCTAGTTTTCTGACATGCTTTATGTACTCAAGGGATGTTTTCCTGGACATTAGGAAAAGATCAAAGAAAATTTCAGAATGCTGCTGAAGCAGAAACACGTTGGGCTCCCCCGAACCTAATGATTTCATAATGTAGTATCACTTCTTGAAATGCTACATGAGGGCAAGGGTGACCATAACATCTCTAGGAATTTCTTAATATATACTCTAGATCCGCCACTAGCAACACGTATCCAAATATGATCAATAAGAAATGAAGATAAACTGCTATACTGAGGCAGTGACCTCTAATCAATAAGTCAGAAGATATAATTCAAAAAGTTCAACACCGTGTACACATCAAACAGGACAGATATAGAATTGAAATTCAAGTGCAAAAAATACATAGCTACCTGCAAACTGGTGGTATTTCTTCTGGTTCATTGTGACCAGAAACTAGCCCAGATATGAATAATGAATCCTTCCAGTATGCTGTCTTTCCTTTTGCTTTGTACACATGAAGATTGCTATCATATCTAACTTCTCTGGTCGTATCAGACGAATAGTACTCTTTCTTCACTTCAACATCTTGTTCATGAAATTTACGAGTCCCATCGATCATTCCTTCCAAAACACTTGAAGGAATCCCATGATTTATCAGTTGGAAAAATCCCCATTTCTCAGCTGCTTCCCTTATTTCATCAACAATCTTCTTACGCTCATCTTCAACTTGTATGCCACTTAGATCCACGACCGGAACCTGTAGAGTTGATTTGCACATATTCAACTCCTCAGCAAGTTCATGAGGTGGCCTAATGAAAATTCTTGGAATCTCCACTATTCCAGAGTCAACTAATCCCTTAATACCAGCTTTTGTATCATCAATAGCCTTTCTTTCATCTGATGAATCATAATCCATTTCAATGTTAAATGGACAAGATGGTTGCGCTCCAGAATGGGACGATAGTGGTCAGCAGATAAGTTCGTTCTGATCTTGAGCAATTCTGTGCGAACGGAAACATACATAACTCGATATAGATCCTATCCATTTGAAGATATAAAAATATGTTTTTGGCTAATCCACTACTCATGTATAAAACATTATTTTACAGACAACAACAAACTTCTCAATGTAAATCATCATATCATATCATTATTTGAATTCACCCGCTCAAATGTTGGATGCAGACAGGCCGAGCTAGCAAAACCCGAGGGGTTCATCTGTACATGGTTTGATCAATTTTTTTACGTTTATATAGTCGATGTTGAATTCATTTTAGCCTTGTGTTAAAGAATGACAAAAGTCCCACATCGGTGGTTAATGAGATGGGTGGACTCCTTATAAGGTTTGGGCAATCCTCCTCCCTTTGAGCTAGCTTTTGGGGTGTGAGTTAGGCCTAAGACCTAATTTAACACCTTGTTTATATTTTATATTCAAACCTCCTTAATGAAAATTTTGGTTCTACCACTAAATTGTAGATATTGAGGTTATTCTATAAAAAGATGTGTAGGCTTTAGTGTTGTCCATAAGGTGGTGATGCTATTGCATAATTATTAATCTCTAAAAAAATAGTAGTATCAACTGTCATAGGTGATACTTTTCCTTGGTGTTTTTCCTTTATCTTCTTGTTATATATATTATATATATATATATAGAAATAAAATGCAGAACAAAGAACATAATGCTTAAGTCCTCTCTTTTCAACCCATGTTCATGTCAATAAAATACAGTACAAAGAACATAGACTAATGCAGATAAAGAAATTTAAAACGGATTGAAATTGAAAATTAAATTGGGCTCAATTGAATATTTTTCTAAAATGAGGTAAGATTTAAATGAGTTGAGGTTAGTGCTGGCAAATGGGCGGATTGGATAAAATTTGAGGGGGTTAAAAATGGGTTAAGGAAAAATGGGTTACAAGTCAACCCGCCCATTTTAAAATTGGTAAAATATGGGTTGGATATAATAGTAGTTATACCCATTTAAAGAGCATCAATTCTCCAATAGTTCTCTCATCTCTGAGAAAATGAGCTGAAACAGTTTCATAGCTCTGTTTCCACTCATAGTTAATGCATCTGCTCTTCATACTTTAGTTGATTAAAATGAACCCACCAAAGTAAAGAAAATCACTAAGCAAAGTACAAGTATAATAATGTGAAAAACAAATGAAAAATGTAAGAAAAGGGACAAGTATTAACAGAAAACAACTTACATAAACTATTACAATTAAACCAATTTCCTTTCTTTTCTACACAAAAACACCTTATACCCATATATGACCCGTAGTTTACCCATAAAATATCCATATTTTAATGGGTTAAATATGGGTATAATCCCAAATAATTCCCATATTTAAAAATCACTCTCTCAACCCATATTTAATGGGCGGGTCAGTGAAAAATGGGTTTATATTGCCGGCACTAGTTAAGGTTGATCTAATTCAAATTATCTTAAGCGCAACTTATAAAATTTTGGACGAATTGCCTATATTTGAGCTCATTTTTACACCCCTACCCCTAATGCAAGAATATAATACTAGCTCAATTTGCAACAGCTAAAGTGAAATGAAAATAGATGGAGAGCAAAACAATAATAAAGTAAGAATAACTTTTTTTTATTTAGAAAAAAAGGTAAGAAGAACTTACAAGTGAATATCGCCAGAGAAGACCCAAACCAAAACTGAAAAATAGATGAATATTACTCGGAGTTGAAATGATTATATATATTAGATAGATGAGAGATATGTGGAGAATCCTTATCTAATATAGCATCCCTTCATTTTTGACACGTTTTTTAATGATTTTTTTTTTTTTAAATAGCATCACTTGATTTTTGACACGTTTTTTTATGATTTTTTTTTTTTTGAAATAACACCCTTTGATTTTTGACACTTTTTATCAGATAGATAAGAAATATGTGGAGATGAATGTACTAAAAAAAGCAAGGTTATAATATGACACAGTTGCCCTAATATAAATAATGAAAATGGTTAAAATGTCATTAATCGACCTTTGTTTGGCTTTAGTAGAAATAACGGGAAAAAGACAAGAATATTCTCTCAATTCCATTTTATGTGATATCCTTTAATTTGACCCGGTGTTTATAAAAAAAGCAAAACTTTTATAATTTGTGATCTAAACCAACTCTTAAATATTTGTATAACTAAAAATTATTTCATTAAGGCTAGCAAAATTTTAAAGTTAAATTATTTTTAATTATAATAAAGTGATAATCTTTTTCGGGACAAACAAAAAAAAGTGTAATATAAAATAAAATGAAGAATTTGAATTTTTGGCTAAAAAAAGGTGTCACATCACTTACGGAATGGCTAACTTTATCAGAAAATGAATAGTATTATCCAACATGATTATGAAGATGAGATGAAAAAAACATATATAATTCAATTAGCCCATAATTGCGCAACTACTTGAAGCTAAATTACAAAAGTCCTCGAATTTGAGATGATCACTAAACTATGAATTATTTCCGTAGAAAGTTATTTAATATTAAACAACAGAATATGAAAGACATTGTTAGACATCATTATTGTAGTACGAATCACAAATTTTGATCGACAACTGAATGATGATAGTCTTTTATGATGCTGCTAGGCGACGTGGAGATCGGTCTGTCTTCAGAGTCTGAAAAGATCAAGACCAGTCTTATCAAGAGGCTTGGAGAAAAACTTAGTGAGATAATCAGCTATTTGAAATTCTTTATATAGCGGGGGATTTTCTTCTGATATGAGCTCTTTGATTGGACCATGCATCTTCGGAGTTGTAGAACCTCCAGTGAAGAAGCTTGCCGCTGAAATCCTTGGTCCTACATTTTTCGCTACAACTCTATGAATTGAACTTACAAACTTGTCATTTGATAGGATCTGTTTACAAAATCAGATTGAGTAACAGTTTGTGATAAAATGAAATCAAAAAAGTTGTGTGTTTTGTTGCAAATTACCTGAAGGAGGTCACCAATATTAACAACTAAACCATGTTCAATCGGTGTAACATCGGCCCATTGGTTATCACACATGACTTGGAGCCCACCATTCTGATCTTGAAGCACAATGGTAAGGAAAACAGGATCTGTATGCTTACCAAGAGTTAGCTAGCTCTGGCTGTGGGCATGCCGGGTAGTAATGACATGCCAACATTAGTCCTTTGTTACAATCCGCGGCTTTCAAGTGGTCAGGTTTTAGCCCAAGAGCTTCTGATAGTAAGCCAAGAAGAATGTCCCCTAGTTTTATGACATGATTTATGTACTCAACGGATGGTTTTCTGGAAAAGATGAGAGGTTAGATTTAATGCAAAAACTTCAATATATACATCAAACAGGACAGATACAGAGTTAGTTACCTGCAAACTGGTGGTATTTCTTCAGGTTCATTGTGACCAGAATCTTGCCACGGGATGTGTAATGAATCTTTCAAGTCTGTTGTCTTTCCTTTTGTTTCGAACCGATGAAGATTGCTCTCATATCTAACTCGTCTTGCTGATAGATCAGGCGAATAGTACTCTTTCTTCACTTCAACATCTTGTTCATGAAATTTACGAGTCCCATCTGTCACTCCTTCCAAAACACTTGAAGGAATCCCATGATTTATCAGTTGGAATAAGCCCCATTTCTTAGATGCTTCCCTTATTGCATCAACAATCTTTTTACGCCCATCTTCAACTTGTATGCCACTTAGATCCACTACTGGAACCTGTAGAGTTGACTTACACATATTCAACTCCTCAGCGACTATTCCAGAGTCAACTAGTCCCTTAATACCAGCTTTTCTCTCATCCATTTCAATCTTCTACCTAGTTCAATCGACATAAAAAGTTTTAAAACGAGTTGAAATTGAAAATTAAATTTACAAACTGCTAAAGTGAGATGAAGAGATCTAGAGCAAGACAATAATAATTAAGTAAGAAGAACTTACAAGTGGATATCGCCAGAGAAATAGATGAATATTACTCGGAGATGAAATGACTCCTTATATTAGATAGATCAAGAGATTCGCGGAGATGAAATGATTCCTTATATTAGATAGATCAAGAGATTCGCGGAGATGAAATGATTATTATATTATATAGTAGTATATTATATTAGATAGATAAAGAGATACGCGGAGATGAAATGATTATTATATTAGATAGATGAGAGATGTGGAGAATCCTTATCTTATATAGCACCCCTTGATTTTTGACAGTTTTTTTTACCATTTTTTTATTTTTGAAACTTATGCTCTAAACGATTCTTAAATACTCCCTCCATTTCATATTAATTGAATTGTTGAGACATTTTTCATTTTTCAAATTAACTTAGTTGTTCGGGGTTTTGGAACTGTTTGGATGTTGGGAATCATGGGGTTGATCTAGGGTTGATAGTGTTGACTTTAATTTGGGTAATTAGACATTGTTTATTGATTTTCGTGTTATTATGATTGTTTGTAGACCAAGAACAAGCGAAAAGAATCTAGAAAGAGAAAAATCAAGCTTCTTAGGGGATTCAAGCTTTGTTCGTGGCAGATGATGGTTGTGATTTTATGTTGTGTGATATATGTTTGTTCTTGCTTCATTATGATGCATGCATGTATGTGAATGTTGCATTATTGATCACACAAATCGTAAATGAGGATAGTTGAATGATTGAATGTCATGAATCATGACTTGATTGTATGATTATGAGAATATGCATGTGATTGTGATTGCGGCTTGTTGAATGGATCAGGTGTTGCGTTCCGACACGCTACGTACCGGTACACTAACAGTTTGGGTGTGGGTTCCATGAGAGGACCATTGACTTGACATAACTGTGTAATTTGAGAATTGTGAACTTGATCGTTATTCGTACATGATATTGATATTGTATATGTTTGGTGTATGCATGTTATTATTATGTTGTAATGACTTATGTATGTTGCACTTATTGGGATAGCTGCGTGATCCTACCAGTACACTGTGTTTGTGTATTGATACTGCACTTGCTCTTTCTTTGTTGAGTACAGGACATCTTCAAGCGGCTATTGACAGACCTCGTTTAGAAGATCAGTGATCGTTCGAATTCAAGGGTGAGTCAGTTCTTCCGATATTCCATGAGTTCTCTTTCGTTTATGTCCCCATTTCGGACTTAGACTAGTGCATTAAGATTTCTTAGGTTAAATTGGGTTGTACCCATATTCTTAGACTTGTTGAACTTTAGATGTTTTGGTACATTGACTTTCAGATTCTTGGTGTTATTCCGCATTGTTTTGGTTGTTAGAATTTTGTTTGGAGTTTATGAGAACTCCCTATGTCTTTTCCTTAGCATTTAAACCTGCTTCCATATCTTTAAATACCTTAGTATTTTTGTTGAGTTGTTAGTTTGAGTTGTAGTAATGGTTCTCTCACCAAAGGGTTAGTGTGGGTGTCACTGACGACGGTCTGGGTCGTGACAGGAATCCTAGTAATTATGATCTAAAGTAGTGAGATTTATGTAAGATGCCCATTAAATAACATTATTATGAAGATAGAATGAAAAATATAATTCAAAATTAGCTCATAATTGCGCAACTACTTGAAACTAAATTACAAGTCGTTTTTCGAGATAATATTTCTTTGTCCCATTTTATATAACATCCTTTGATTTGACATGTTTTTTAAGATGAAAAAAAAAAGACTTTTGAAACTTGTGGTCTAAATAATCCTTAAATATTTGTGTGACCGAAAATGATATCATTAAAGCAAGGGTACAAAGAAAATATTAAAGTTAAATTATTTTTAATTATAATAATTAAGATGATATATTTTTTTTGAAATTGACTAAAAAAAAGGTACCGACACAAAGAGTACGAATTTTAGTCTAAAAAGAATAGTCACATCACTTTACTATATGCTTAGCTTTATCATGTAAATGGATATTGAGTGAATTCCCTAAATGGTCACCCGGACCAAAATATCACTCAATTATCACTATTTTCCTTCAAATATACTTGACACTTCAAAAATCTCACTCTCTCCTAGTTGACATGACTGAATGATGTTTTCAAGTGGTTTGGATTTAGCCCGAGAGCTTCAGATAGTAAGCCAAGAAGAATGTGTTGAAGTTTTATGACATGATTTATGTACACAACGGGTGTTTTCCTGGACATTAGGAAAAGATCAGAGGTTAATAAGTTGCCAAAAAAGCCCATAAATATCAAACAATTGTGCGCTTTAGATGGAGTTGGAATCCCCCGTTCCTAATGATTTCAGAAGGCGATATCACTTCTTTAAGGTTGATATGCACTAATAATTGGATTCATAGTCAAATATTTATAGATATTTAGTGGAATTCTTAATAAATATTTATATACAAGGTTTGGGCAAAAGGTTCCCGTGACCCCTTAAGTTGTACTCTAGATCCATCACTGGCAACACGTAACCAAATATCAACAAGAAATGAAGGTAGACCACTGTGCAGTGACCTCTAATCAATAGATCCTTAGATTTTATGCAAATACTTCAATATATACAATCACACAGGACAGATATAGAATTGAAATTCAAGTGCGCAAAATACAGAGTTGCCTGCAAATTGGTGGTATTTCTTCTGGTTCATTGTGACCAAAAACTCGCCAAGAGATATGTAGTGAATCTTTCCAGTTTGCAGTCTTTCCTTTTGTTTTGTACACATGAAGATTGCTATCATATCTAACTCGTCTGGCTGTTGGATCAGACGAATAGTACTCTTTCTTCACTTCAACATCTTGTTCATGAAATTTACGAGTCCCATCGATCATTCCTTCCAAACTACTTGAAGGAATCCCATGATTTATCAGTTGGAAAAATCCCCATTTCTCAGATGCTGCCCTTATTTCATCAACAATCTTCTTACGCCCATCTTCAACTTGTATGCCACTTAGATCCACCACTGGAACCTGTAGAGTTGACTTGCACATATTTAACTCTTCAGCAAGTTCATGAGGTGGCCTTATGAAAATTCTTGGAATCTCGACTATTCCAGAATCGACAAGTCCCTTAACACCAGCCTTTGTATCATCAATAGCCTTTACCTCATCCAATGGATCATAATCCATTTCAATCTAAATTGATAGCTTCTAGCTAGTTCAACGGACAAGATGGTTGCGCTCCAAAATGGGACGATAGTGGTCAGCAAACAAGCTCGTTCTGATCTTGAGCAAGTACATAGAAATTCTGTGGTACATTATCATAACAATCAAGATGTGAGACCAATTCCTCCTAATTATTAATTGATTGATCAAATAAACATGTAAAGTCAGCTAAATATCCATATATAACAAGTTATTGTGGATCCTTTTGGATACTATTAATCAATTATACAAGCCATTTATAGTTCTCTATAACTATAGTAGAAAATTAATGAAGTTTGACTTCACTAAATTAATTTATCAATTATATATTATGATTTTTTGAATCATAATTCTGTAAACTGAAAAGGGCCGAAAATGTCCCTATACTATCTCAAAAGGCCTAAGTATAAGGTGAAATAAAAGGAAAATAGTTTGGATTATAAAAAAATTGGAGTTTAAGATATGTTAATGTATTATTGTGGATAATTGGCAATTACACTCAACAGAGAGGGTATGTTAGATTGATGTGGAGAACTGTAACAAATAGCAATGAAACTGATACTTCAACGACAGAATTACAATTGAAGTAGCGAAAATAAGATAGCTAGGGATACTAGGAGAAATAGTACATGCATTATTAGAGGAACAAATTGAAGGACACTTAAGGGAGTTTGTTCTTGAGANTTTTATTTAATTTGGTTTAACTTAGTTAATTCCCCAAAAGATGAACATTCTTTATGTTAGTTTATTTTAATTTTTACCGACTCTCATGCTTTTATTGAATATTTAGTCAAAATTTTATATTTTCATTTTCAATTCAAAAAAAAAAAGGTTTCATGCTTTAATTAATCAGGTTGGTTCAAATTATTTTTAAAATGATGTAAAAGGATAAACTCTAATTAATCTAGTTTTTTTTTCTTTTTTTTTTTTAAAACAATTCCATTCAAGTGCAATTTAATTCAATTGTTTCACTTCGGATCCTTTTCTCTAAAAAATAAAAATGTGTCGTTTATCTAATTATTTTCTCAAAATTAATTAAATATTGTAATTTATTTAAATATTCTTATGTTAAATTTCTCAAAATTAGTCAAAGTCATTTTAGTCAAATCGCCGGTCAACCGCAAGTTAGCGGGCATTTCTAGGGCCTAACACCTTCTCGGAATGTATATTGAACTTCGAACCCGTTTTCAATTGATTTTATCTGTTTAAATCTTTTTGAAAACCGTAAGTATTTTTTCTTGATTTTTTACTAAAAATTAAGTGGCGACTCTGTCCTTTTGGAAACCCGATTTCTCTTAAACCATAAGTTTAATCTGTTTTCGAAGACTCAGTCATTTTTTCTTTTATATATACTTTTAAATAAAACATATCCAATATGGAACTGATTTGATAATGCATAACATTATTACAAAGAACATATCGAAGGATACATAAGGGAGTATGTTCTTGAAGTTAATCTCTTCATCATTGTACTGCGTATCGCAAACTCTGATCGACATTGTTCTGTCTGAATGATGATAGTCTTTTCTGATGGTTTTTGCTGCTGCTTGGCGATGTGGTGCTCGGTCTCTATTCACAGTCTGAAAAGATCAAGACTAGTCTTATCAAGAGGCTTGGAGTAAAAATTAGTGAGATAATCAGCTACTTGAAAGTCTTTATACAGCGGGGGATTTTCTTCCGATATGAGCTCTTTGATTGGACCAAATATCTTTGGAGATACAGAACTTTCATTGAAGAAGCATGCCACTGACATCCTTGGTCCTACATTTTTCGCTACAACTCTATGAGTTGCACTTACAAACTTGTCATTTGAGAGGATCTGTTACAAAATCAGTATGAGATGAATAACAGTTTATGAAAAAATGAGAACAAAAAGTTGTGTTTTGTTGCAAACCTGAAAAAGGTCACCAATATTAACAACCAAACCATGTTCAATCGGTTCAACATCGGCCCATTGGTTATCACGCATGACTTGGAGACCACCACTCTGATCTTGAAGCAGAATGGTAACGAAAACAGGATCTGTATGCTTTGGAGTACAAAGAGTTAGCTCTGGCTGTAGGCATGCCGGGTAGTAATGGCATACCAATGTTTGTCCTTTGTCACATTCGGTAGCTTTCAAGTGGTTTCGCTTTAGCCCGAGAGCTTCTGATAGTAAGCCAAGAAGAGTGTCTTCTAGTTTTATGACATGCTTTATGTACTCGAGGGATGTTTTCCTGGACATTAGGAAAAGGTCAAATAATTTTGCCCTATACTGAGAAATTTTCAGAATGCTGCTGAAGCAGAAACACGTTATGATTTCATAATGTAGTATCACTTCTGAAAATGCTACATGAGATCCGCCACTGGCAACAAGTATCCAAATATCAATAAGAAATGAAGATAAACTGCTATACTGAGGCAGTGACATAAGTCTGAAGATATAATGCAAAAACTTCAACACCGTGTACGCATCAAACAGGAAAGATATAGAATTGAAATTCCAAGTGCAGAAAATACAGTTACCTGCAAACTTCTGGTATTTCTTTTGGTTCATTGTGACCAGAAACTAGCCCAGATAAGATTAATGAATCCTTCCAGTATGCAGTCTTTCCTTTTGTTTTGTACACATGAAGATTGCTATCATATCTAACTCGTCTAGCTGTTAAATCAGACGAATAGTACTCTTTCTTCACTTCAACATCTAACTTATACTACTTAATTACTCATCATAGTTATAGTTTGCTATAATTACCACTCGCGACTAAAATTATATATTAATTACGTGGGCTGACTTCGAGTTTGTATAATTAGTCACGTTTGTATATGTATAATTCGCCAGAATATACAAATACATATGTATAATATACAATTATCTAACCGATATACCTATTCGATTCACCTCTCTCCCACTCTCTGCCCTCTCTCGCTTGCCTCTCTCCTCCCCCTCACAATCTCGCTCGCCTTTCTCCTCCCTCTCCCAATCTCGCTTGCCATATATACAAATGCATATGTATAATATACAATTATCTAACCAATATACATATATAATTCACCTCTCTCCCACTCTCTGCCCTCTCTCACTCGCCTCTCTCCTTCCTCTCCCAATCTCGCTCGCCTCTCTCCTCCCTCTCTCAATCTCGCTTGTCATATATACAAATACATATNGTCCCCATTTCTCAGATGCTTCCCTTATTTCATCAACAATCTTTTTACGCCCATCTTCAACTTCTATGCCACTTAGATCCACTACTGGAACCTGTAGAGTTGACTTACACATATTCAACTCCTCAGCGACTATTCCAGAGTCAACTAGTCCCTTAATACCAGCTTTTTTCTCATCCATTTCAATCTTCTACCTAGTTCAATCGAGTAAATGTACATAAAAAATTTTAAAACGAGTTGAAATTAAAAATTAAATTTACAAACCGCTAAAGTGAGATGAAGAGATCTAGAGCAAGACAATAATAATTAAGTAAGAAGAACTTACAAGTGGATATCGCCAGAGAAATAGATGAATATTACTTGGAGATGAAATGATTACTTATATTAGATAGATCAAGAGATTAGAGGAGATGAAATGATTATTATATTATATAGTGGTATATTATATTAGATATGGGGAGAATCCATATCTTATATAGCACCCCTTGATTTTTGACACGCTTTTTTACGATTTTTTTATTTTGAAATTTTTGGTCTAAACAATTCTTGAATATTTGTGTAACTGAAAATGATTTCATTAAGACAAAGTTAAAAAAGAAACTTTTAAAGTTAATTTTTTTTTTTTGTTATAATAAGATGATATTTTTTTGGAAATTGATTTAAGAAAAAAGATGTCATATAAAATGAAACACAGAGTTAGAGAGTAAGAATTTTTGGCTAAAAAGAATAGTCACATCACTTACTATATGCTTTAACTTTATCTAGAAGCGGTGTTATTTGAAGTTTTGATGATTTGACAAACCATGAGACCTTGTAAAGGGACCTGATCCTTGTGTCAATGTACACAAAAATGCCACGCTATAAAAAGTACAATTGGTTGGTGCACAGTCTCCAACTGTGGCAGAAACCTCGGCTAATGGTATGGCCTCGAAGGTTGTGTCTATTATTCATAAAGGTTATGTTCAATAGACACAACCTTAGTTTTTGCATCTTGAAAATTCTCAAGAACACAAGCAAAGACCCATCTTGTTGAAGTATTCCCCAAAGGCGCAACTGGGACCTGATCAAGCTGCAAGTGTCATAGTTGTCTTAGGAGTTATACTTCTGTGCTTACATTGTAAATTTGTTTGTAATCTATGAAGTATTCAAATCTTTTGTTCGGTTTGTAAAAGTCTAAATCGGTTAGAGTTAACTAATTTAGTGGGCAATGTTGTATCTCCTTAGTCAAATTCTAAGTCATCTAGGAGCTAATTGATTTAGTGGGCAGTGTGGTATCTACTTAGTTGAAGTCTAAGTTGTCTAGGGTTGACAACTTAGTGGGCAGTGTGGTATCTGCTTAGGCTCAGTAAGTAATAGGGTTATTACTTAGCTTTGAGATTAATGGCTTAATCTTATTTGATGTTGTAGTGTTTCACCTTTGCTTGAGAAGATTAGTGAAAACAGTTGGAAAATCATGTATGACAAGTCATGGTTTTACCCCCTTGAGCAAGGAGGTTTCCACATAAAACTCTTGTGCCTGTCTTTATATTGTGCTATGTATTTTCCGCATCTTTACTTCAGCTACTGTTCTTGCTGAGTCAAGGGACCTGGTCCGTTGACTAATAGTGGACGCATACATTCCAACAAACTCTTCTGGCTGTTGGATCAGACGAATAGTATTCTTTCTTCACTTCAACATCTTGTTCAAGAGATTTACGAGTCCCATCGATCATTCCTTCCAAACTACTTGAAGGAATCCCATGATTTATCAGTTGGAAAAATCCCCATTTCTCAGATGCTTCCCTTATTTCATCAACAATCTTCTTACGCCGATCTTTAACCTCTATTCCACTTAGATCCACAACTGGAACCTGTAGAGTTGACTTGCACATGTTCAACTCCTCAGCAAGTTCATGAGGTGGCCTAATGAAAAGTCTTGGAATCTCGACTATTCCAGAGTTAACTAGTCCCTTAACACCAGCTTTTGTATCATCAATAGCCTTTCTCTCATCCGATGGATCATAATCCATTTCAATCTAAATTGATAGCTTCTAGCTAGTTCAACGGACAAGATGGTTGCACTCCAAAATGGGACGATAGTGGTCAGCAGACAAGCTCGTTCTGATATTGAGCAAGTACATAGAAATTCTGTGGTACATTATCATAACAATCAAGATGTGAGACCAATTCCTCCTAATTATTAATTGATTGATCAAATAAACATGTAAAGTCAGCTAAATATCCATAAATAACAAGTTATTGTGGATCCTTTTGGATACTGTTAATCAATTATACCAGCCATTTATAGTTCTCTATAACTATAGTCGAAAATTAATGAAGTTTGACTTCACTAAATTAATTTATCAATTATATATTATGATTTTTTGAATCATAATTCTGTAAACTTAAAAGGGCCGAAAATGTCCCTATACTATCTCAAAAGGCCTAAGTATAAGGTGAAATAAAAGGAAAATAGTTTGGATTATAAAAAAATTGGAGTTTAAGATATGTTAATGTATTATTGTGGATAATTGGCAATAACACTCAACAGAGAGGGTATGTTAGATTGATGTGGAGAACTGTAACAAATAGCAATGAAACTGATACTTCAACGACAGAATTACAATTGAAGTAGCGAAAATAAGATAGCTAGGGATACTAGGAGAAATAGTACATGCATTATTAGAGGAACAAATTGAAGGACACTTAAGGGAGTTTGTTCTTGAGATTTACCACAAACTCTGACATTGTTCTGTCTGAATGATGATAGTCTTTTCTGATAGTTTTTGCTGCTTCTTGGTGACGTTGTGTTCGGTCTCTATTCACAGTCTGAAAAGATCAAGACCAGTCTTATCAAGAGGTTTGGAGAAAAATTTAGCGAGATAATCAGCTACTAGAAAGTCTTTATATAGTGGGGGCTTTTCTTCCGATATGAGCTCTTTGATTGGACTAAACATCTTTGGAGATACCGAACTGAAAAAGCATGCCACAGAAATCCTTGGTCCTACCTTAGTTGCTACAACTCTATGAATTGCACTTACAAACTTGTCATTTGATACGATCTGTTACAAAATCAGTTTGAGTTGAGTTACAATTTGTGAAAAAATGAGAACAAAAAGTTATGTTTTGTTGCAAACCTGAAGGAGATCACCAATATTAACAACCAAACCATATTCAATCGGTGTAACATCGGTCCATTGGTTATCACACATGACTTGGAGCCCACCACTTTGATCTTGAAGCAGAATTGTAAGGAAAACAGGATCTGTATGTTTACCAGTACCAAGAGTTAGCTCTGGCTGTGGGCATGCCGGGTAATAATGACATGCCAACATTTGTCCTTTGTCACATTCGGTGGCTTTCAAGTGGTTTGACTTTAGCCCGAGAGCTTCTGATAGTAAGCCAAGAAGAATGTCTTCTAATTTTATGGCATGATTTATGTACTCAAGAGATGTTTTCCTGGACATTGGGAAAAGATATAAGTTGCAAAAAAAACTATAAGGATCAAACAATTTTGCCCCATACGAAAGAAATTTTCAGAATGCTGCTGAAGCAGTAACACGTTGGGCTCCCCTGAACCTAATGATTTCATAATGTAGTATCACTTCTTTAAAGGCGACTGGAACATATCTAGGAATTTCAACTCTAGATTCGCCACTGGCAACACGTAACCAAATATCAACGAGAAATGAAGATAAACCACTATACTGAGGCAGTGACCTCTAATCCATAAGTCTGAAGATATAATGCAAAAACTTCAATACCTTGTATGCGTTAAACTGGACAGAAATAGAATTGAAATTCAAGTGCAGAAAATACATAGTTACCTGCAAACTTCTGGAATTTCTTCTGGTTCAATGTGACCAGAAACTAGCCCAGAGATGTATAATGAATCCTTCCAGTTTGCAGTCTTTCCTTTTGTTTTGTACATCTGAAGATTGCTATCATATCTAACTCGTCTGGCTGTTGGATCAGACGAATAGTACTCTTTCTTCACTTCAACATCTTGTTCATGAAATTTACGAGTCCCATCAATCATTCCTTCCAAAACACTTGAAGGAATCCCATGATTTATCAGTTGGAAAAATCCCCATTTCTCAGATGCTGCCCTTATTTCATCAACAATCTTCTTACGCCCATTTTCAACTTGTATGCCACTTAGATCCACCACTGGAACCTGTAGAGTTGACTTGCACATATTTAACTCTTCAGCAAGTTCATGAGGTGGCCTTATGAAAATTCTTGGAATCTCGACTATTCCAGAATCGACAAGTCCCTTAACACCAGCCTTTGTATCATCAATAGCCTTTACCTCATCCAATGGATCATAATCCATTTCTAATTCAGCCTGAGACTCTTCAGTGCCGGATATGTTTTCTTCTTAATTTCAACAAGGTCAACTCTTGAATATTCAGAAGAAACTTGCTTTGTCTCTATTTACTTGTTAATTTTTTACTTGCCAAACATATTAAGAAAATAATAATTGACATAAAAAAATATTGTTTTTTCTTGATTTGTCAAAAATGAAAAGTAAAAAGGGACAGAGATAGTATATCTTTTATAATTAGTTTGAAGTTAAGACTTTAGATCTGGGTATCACTCTGTCCTAGAATTCTGTAAAATATTAGTTTAATGTTTTTTACTATAAACTAATGAAGTTAGGTGGACATGTTGCAAAGAAACCATAAATACACCACATGGATTTCTGGAAAATCCTATTGGGGTTAGATACAAAAGGAGTAAGAAGGCTGAGCATATGATTAAAAAAAATTCACACACTGGAAACAGAAAGAGTGCAGAATAAATAAATGGGGATAAGCTGCATATTCCTCCAGTACTCATGTGTAAAACATTATTGTACAGATAAGAACATACTTTAATGTAATAACAATCATAGGTTTTATGAAGGACTATACCGATGGCGTTTGTCGCTGCTTGGTAATGTAGCTTTTGATGTCTCTTCACAGTCTGAAAAGGTCAAGGACAGATGTACCAAGAGGCCTGGACATAAACTTAATATTTTAGATGATATAAGTGAAAATGCATCTACTTCTGCTTATATGATTGAGTCTATATCTTTGTTGCCTAGTAGATTAGGACATGTTAATGTCCCGTATATAAAGAACACGCAGTTTCTTGGTTTAGACTCAAATAATATTAACAATGTGAAATATGTATTGAAACTAAAGCAACTAAGACAGCAGTTAATAGTGATCACTTGAAAGATCCACTGGATCCCATACACAACTGATTATAGTGCATAACATTATTATAGGAACAAATTGAAGGATACACAAGGGAGTATGTTCTTGAAATTTATCCCTTTATTTGAAAATAAACAGCAGAATAAGAAAGACATTGTTAAAAAAACATTATTGTACTGTGAATCGCAAACTCTGGCGTTGCTCTTTTTGAATGATGATAGTATTTCCTGATGGTATATGGTTATTTTATCTGCTGCTTGGTGATGTGGTTATCGGTCTCTATTCAAAGTCTGAAAAGATCAAGACCAGTATTATCAAGAGGCCTGGACAAATACTTAGCGAAATAATCAGCTACTAGAAAGTCTTCATATAGTGGGGGTTTTTCTTCTGATATGAGCTCTTTGATTGGACCATACATCTTCGGAGGTGAAGAACCTCCAGTGAAGAAGCAAGCCACTGAAATCCTTGGTCCTATCTTTTTCGCTACAACTCTATGAATCACACTTACAAACTTGTCATTTGATAGGATCTGTTACAAAATCAGATGGAGATGAGTAACAATTTGTAAAGAAATGAGAATAAAAAGTTTGGTTTTGTTGCAAACCTGAAGAAGGTCTCCAACACTAACAACCAGACCATGTTCAATCGGTTCAACATCGGCCCATTGGTTATCACACATGACTTGGAGCCCACCAATCTGATCTTGAAGCAGAATGGTAAGGAAAACAGGATCTGTATGCTTGCCACTACCAAGAGTTAGCTCTGGCTGTGGGCATGCTGGGTAGTAATGGCATGCCAATGCTAGTCCTTTGTCACATTCCGCAGCTTTCAAGTGGTCAGGTTTTAGCCCAAGAGCTTCTGATAGTAAGCCAAGAAGAATGTCCCCTAGTTTTATGACATGATTTTTGTACTCAAGGAACGATCTCCTGGATATTAGGAAAAGATCAGAGATTACTAAGTTACAAAAACTTCAACACCTTGTACGCATCAAACATGACATATATAGAAATAAAATCAAGCGCATAAAATACAGAGTTACCTGCAAACTGGTGGTATTTCTTCAGGTTCAAGCACAGAGATAAGTAATGAATCCTTCCAGGTTGCAGTCCTTCCTTTTGTTGTCAACAGTTTAAGATTGCTCTCATATCTAACTACTCTGGTTGGATCAGACGAATAGTATTCTTTCTTCATTTCAACATCTTGTTCATGAAATTTACGAGTCCCATGGATCATTCCTTCCAAAACACTTGAAGGAATCCCATGATTTATCAGTTGGAAAAGGCCCCATTTCTCAGATGCTTCCCTTATTTCATCAACAATCTTCTTACGCCCATCTTCAACTTGTATGCCACTGAGATCCACCACTGGAACCTGTAGAGTCGACTTGCACATATTCAACTCCTCAGCAAGTTCATGAGGTGGCCTAATGAAAATTCTTGGAATCTTGACTATTCCAGAATCGACTAGTCCCTTAATACCAGCCTTTGTATCATCAATAGCCTTAACCTCATCCCATGGATCATAATCCATTTCTAATTCAGCTTTAGACTTTTCAGTGCCAGGTATATTTTCTTCTTAATTACAACAAGGTCAACTCTTGAGTGTCTCTTTTTAATTAGCTTGAAGTTAAGACTGCAGATCTGGGGAATCACTTTGTCCTAGAATTCGTTAAAATAGTAGTTTAATGTTTTTTACTATAAAGTATAAACTAATGAAGTTAGGTGGACATATTGCAAAGAAACCATAAATGCACCACATGGATTTCTGAAAAATCCTATTGGGGTTAAACACAAAAGAAGGAAGAAGGCTGATCATATGATTAAAAAAATATTCACACATTGGAAACAGAAAGAGTGCAGAGTAACCTAAAATACCCAAACAAAATGCTGCTATTTTATTCAACATGAAATGCTTACATATAAAGGGATGAGCTGCATATTCCTCCAGTACTCATGTGTAAAATATTATTACAGATAAGAACATACTTTAATGAACAACAATCATAGGTTTTATGAAGGACTATACTGCTGGCGTTCATCGCTGCTTGGTAATGTAGATTTTTTGTGTTTCTTCACAGTCTAAAAAGGTCAAGGGCACATGTACCAAGAGGCCTGGACATAAACTTAGCAATGTAATCAGTTACTGTAAATTCTTTATACAAAAGGGGATTTTCTTCTGATATTAGATCCTTGATCGGACCGTAGATCTTTGGTTGTGCAAAACTACCATTGAAGAAGCATGCCACTGACATTCTTGGTCCTACCCCGTTCGCTAGAACTCTATGATTAGCACTCACAAACTTGTCATTTGATAGGATCTGTGACAAACCAAATTGAAATAAGTTGGACAATTTTGTCTAGAAGACAAACCAGACTAAGAAAAGTTTTTTTTTTTCTTTTTTCGTTACAAACCTGAAGTGCTTCGCCAATATTAACAACCAATCCTTGTGAAACCGGTTTAACATCTATCCATTGGTTATTGTGCAGGACTTGAAGGCCACCAATTTGATCTTGAAGAAGAACAGTAAGGAAAGCAGGATCTGTATGGTTCGCAGCGCCAAGAGTTAGCTCTGGCTGTGGGCATGCTGGATAGTAATGGCATACTACTGATTTTCCTTTAGTACATTCCATATCTTTCAGGTGATCTGGTTTTAGCCCGAGCGCTTCTGATAGTACGCTGAATATAGTTTCTCCCAGCTTTGTGACATGATTTATATACTCAACGATTACGTTCCTGGATGTTAGAAAAACGATTTAAGATATAATATAGCCTAACATGTCAAAAAACTGTACTGCCCTTTGAAGATATAATGCAGTGAAAAAACACTACCCTTCCTAACAACTTGAGCTTTTTAGATGAGATGTTCACAAAATTCAATATGTATCAGAGTAGGTAGAGGCGCTGAGTTCAAATCTAACTGACACCTATTAGACAAGAAAAATTCACGCACACTTGAGGGGACGTGTTGAAGATATAATTAAGTGGATTAAGGTATACCCTCTCTAACAACTTAAGTTTTTAGATACGTAATCACACAATTATCGAAAAGTCTGTCCAAGCAACTGATCTAACTAATCCATGAAAAATCAAAGGCATGAAATTCAAGAACAGAAGGTCAATATATACTTACCTGCAAACTGCTGGTATTTCTTCCGGTTCAATATGACTTGAATGTAGCAAAGAAATGTTCAATGTATCCCTCCAGTTTGCAGCTTTTGATTGATAAAGATCAAAGTTGCTCTCATATCTTACTCTTCTCGATTGGAAATCACGCGAATAGTACTCTTTCTTTACCTCAGCATCTTGTTCGTGAAATTTACGAATCCCATCAATCATTCCTTCCAATACACTTGAAGGAATCCCATGATTTATCAGTTGGAAAAATCCCCACTTCTCTGATGCTTCCCTTATTTCATCGATAACCTTCTTACGATGATCTTGAACTTCTATGCCACTGAAATCTATCACAGGACAATGTAGAGTGGACTTGCCCTGAGTCAACTCTTCAACAAGTTCATCAGATGGCCTAATGAATATTCTTGGAATTTCCACAATTCCAGAATCAACTAATCCTTTAACACCGGCTTTTGTATCATCGAAAGCCTTTAACTCCTTCAATCGATCATATTCCATTGTTAATTCAGCTTGAGACTCTGCAATTCTGGACATATTTGTTCTTCATTTCAATAAGGGAAAGATTCTTGAGCAATTAATAAGTTAGTTAAAGTCAACTAGTGCTCATAAATAATGTGGTCCAATGTGAATCAATATTCAAAAGAAACATCAAACAACAATATATTTAGTGAAATCTCGTCCGTGGAGTCTGGGGAGGGTAGAGTATACGCAGATCATACCTCTACCTCATGGTCGTGGAGGTAAGGAGACGATTTTTGGACTACCCTCGACTCAAGTATAACATATCAGAAATAAAAAAGGAAAAATGACAGTGGAGAAACAAAGCAACTAATAAGGACATAATAACAACCATAAAATAATACTCCTCCGTTCCTATTAAGTTGCCACCATTTTAGGTTTCAGGCTCCTTAAGAAAGTAGGTAAATTTACCATTGTATCATTATTTAGTGTTCTCTCGAAGTCAAATTTTCAATAAATGAATATGAATCAATTTATTTTGATTAATAAAATTGACCAATGAACATAAATAAATTATTTAGTTTTCCTACATTGGTCAAATTTATATTTTTAAGGCTAGTAACTCTCAAGGGTAAAATAGAAAGAATAATTCATTTATTCATTGATTTTATAAAATGACAAAGATAATAGATGGAGTACAAAAAATATTTAAAAGAAACACTTCCTTTAATTATTAGCGTGAATGAATGAACTAGGTATCAAATATGACCCAAAAATTGATGGCCCCACAATCCATCCAATAAAATAATTTTGTATGCTAATACTATGTTCCTATTTACTTGTCCATTTTTTACTTAACACACATATTAAGAAAATAATAATTGATATAGTAAATTTACCATTTTATCCCTATTAATTGATAGAATTCCAAAATCAATTTAAGGATCTACCTTTTTCAAAAATCAAAAACGTTAACTCTCGAAATAAATTGAGGATATAATAGGTAAAAAATATTGTCTTTTCTTGATTTATCAAATATGACAAATATAAAGAGACAAATAAAAAGTAAAAAATAGACAAGTAAAAAGGAATAGAAAATAGAAGAATTCTTCTTAGACCGTAGATTACGAAAGAGAACGGCTATTAATTAATTAATAATCTTTATTATTGAAGGCTAATGGCAGCAACCAATTAGCAATGACTTTATGAGGGGAAAGCAAACAAGCAGATGAAGTTACTAAAATGTCATTGATCGTTCTTTGCTTCACTATGTTATATACTTCATTCGTTCAATAATAGTTGTTAAATATATTATTTTTTGGATGTCCAACAATACTTGTTCACCTTATGAAATCAATGGATAATTTTACACTTAATTATTAATTTATCCTTATCATATCATTAATTATAGTCATTTCACTATTACATTTTTCAGGACATTGTATTTATTATATTCAGAGGGTGAGAAACTAAAATTATTCTTCTATTTATAGTTTCTTAAGAAATGTGCAAAGTCAATAGTGAACAACTATTGTTGGACCGAAGGAGTAGAAAAATATTGAAGGAAAAAAAATAGGAAAAAGACAAATATGAATTTTTAGCTAAAGAGATGTGTGTCACATCACTTACTTTGTGCCTAACTTTATTAGATAAATAGATACTCCCTCCGTCCAATAATATTGTACACTATATTAAAAATAGATGTTCAACAATACTTGTACAATTTATGAAATTTACGGATAATTGTATACTTAGTTTCTAATTTACTATTATCATTAATTATAGTCATTTCCCTAATACATTTTTCAAGACATTGTATTTATTATATTAAAAGAGTGATATAGTAAAATTACCCTTCTATTTATAGTTTCTTTTGGGTGTGCCAAGTTAATAGTGGACAACTATTGTTGGATTGAGGGAGTATTATCTAACATGATTGAACATTAAACGAAAAATATTTGTGATTGAGAAAATTTGGAGCAAAAGTGTTTATTTCACTGTGATTTACTATAATTTTAGTTCTTTCAATAAGCATTATTTTATTTTGTATAATACAAATAAGTTTTACTTCGAAGGAGATTTCATTAGTTTAGTACTTAGTCATGATTTTTGTGGATGGAAATTTGTTAAAGTATTTGTCATGATCTTTTTGATGATTTATGAAGTTTTGATGATAGACACATCTTGATATGCAATCCGATTTCAAAAGGAGTTCAAAAAGAAGAGTCAAAAAGGAAAACTTTGAAGCAAGAAAGCAGAGCTAAAGAAGGAAACAAATAAAAGAGGAAGTTGTGTACTAACAGGATTTGTAATAAAAGGTCAAAATAAATTCTTTCCTTTTCGTACACAACTTTATGTTGTTTCCTTGTACACATTGGACACCAATCTTCCAACTCTATAAAAGGATGTCAAAGCAGACGAGACAAAGTGTCTTTTGCAGAATCGAAAAACGAGAGGAAGAAAGAGTGAGAAAACACACAAAAGCCTACTATACTGAGTGTTCTTAGGAATAGAATTCAAGAAGTTCTATAGTTAGAATTTCTTGTGTGAGAAAAGTGTTTTTGATTCATAGTTAGAATCATTGTCATAGATCTTTTGTACAAGATGTGGGTTTGGCTTCTTGTAGAGTTGAGTTATTGAGAGGTTTGTAACAAGAGGTGGGTTTGGCCTCTTGGAGAATAGAGTTAGTTGACTATAGTTAGTCAAGAGTTTTTTTGAGGTTATTGATTATTGAGTTGTAATCGTGACATAGTTGTTAAATAATAAAACAAGGTTTTTCCTTCCTTGAGTGAGGAAGTTTTTAACAAAAAGTATTGTGTGGCTGTTAAAGTGTTCTGTCATAGGCAAATATACAAGAACCTGGTTCTTGTTCTAGGGGTAAGGTTTCTTCACTTTTAATATGGACTAATTTATAAGATAATCAATTTAATAAATTCATGATTGATATGTTTTTATAAGCGTTATGCGTGGACAAGTTAACTTCATAAAATCAAACTTCATTAGTCTTCAACTATAATATAAAAAAAAAAAAAACTAGAAATGGCCGGCATACAAAGGACCCACAATAATCTTTTAAAAATTGAAATTGAGCTGACTATACATGTTTATTTGACTAATCAATTAATAATTATGAGGAATTAGTCATTGATTGTTGTGTTCTTACATCTTGATTGTTACGATAAATATCCAGAACGAGCTTGTCTGCTGACCTTGTATCGTCCCATTTTGGAACGCAACCATCTTATTCATCGAACTAGCTAGAAGCTATCAATTCGGATTGAAATGGATTATGATCCATCGGTTGAGAAAAAGGCTATTGATGATACAAAAGCCGGTGTTAAAGGACTAGTTGATTCTGGAATAGTGGAGATTCCAAGAATTTTCATTAGGCCATCTCATGAACTTGCTGAGGAGTTGACTATGTGCAAGTCAACTCTACAGATTCCGGTGGTGGATCTAAGTGGCATAGAAGTTGAAGGTGGACGTAAGAAGATTGTCGATGAAATAAGGGATGCATCTGAGAAATGGGGATTTTTTCAACTGATAAATCATGGGGTTCCTTCAAGTGTTTTGGAAGGAATGATTGATGGGACTCGTAAATTTCATGAACAAGATGTTGAAGTGAAGAAAGAGTACTATTCGTCTGATCCAACCCGAGGAGTTAGATTTGAGAGCAATCTTCAACTGTTGACAACAAAAGGAAGAAATGCAACCTGGAAGGATACATTATATATCTCTAAGCTACTTTCTGAACCTGAGGAAATACCAGAAGTTTGCAGGTAACTATGTATTTTCTGTACTTGAATTTCAATTCTATATCTGTACTGTTTTACGCGTACAAGGTGTTGAAGTTTTTGCATTAAATCTTGATATTTTCCTAATGTCCAGGAAAATATTGGTTGAGTACAAAAATCATGTCATAAAACTAGGGGACATTCTTCTTGGCTTACTATCAGAAGCTCTTGGGCTAAAACCTGACCACTTGAAAGCCGCGGATTGTAACAAAGGACTAATGTTGGCATGCCATTACTACCCTGCATGCCCACAGCCAGAGCTTACTCTTGGTACCGGTAAGCATACAGATCCTGTTTTCCTTACCATTCTGCTTCAAGATCAGAGTGGTGGGCTCCAAGTCATGCGTGATAACCAATGGGCTGATGTTGAACCGATTGAACATGGTTTGGTTATTAATATTGGTGACCTTCTTCAGGTTTGCAACAAAACCAAACTTTTTATTCTCATTTCTTTACAAATTGTTACTCATCTCAATCTGATTTTGTAACAGATCGTATCAAATGACAAGTTTGTAAGTGCAATTCATAGAGTTGTAGCAAATAAGGTAGGACCAAGGATTTCAGCGGCAAGCTTCTTCACTGGAGGTTCTACACCTCCGAAGATGTATGGTCCAATCAAAGAGCTCATATCTGATGAAAACCCCCCACTATATAAAGAATTTCTAGCAGCTGATTATACT
>NW_026032135.1:0-594 GCF_019186545.1 Solanum stenotomum
GTTGTTTGAATTTAGGATTTTAGCACTAGCTAGATTTTGGGATTTTAGGACTAGTTTGTATTTGTGATTTCAAGACTAGTTTGAATTTTGAATTTAGGACTAGTTTGAATTATTATTGAAGTTAAACTTAGAATTTGAACATGAACCTGAATTTGAACTTAGAATTTGAAGTTAAACTTAGAACTTGAACTTGAAATTAGAACTTGAACTTGAACTTGAAATTAGAACTTGATGTTGAAATTTGAACTTGAACTTGAACTTAGAATTAGAACTTGAACTTGAACTTAGAAATTGAACTTGAAATTTGAATATTGAATTTGTTAATTAGTGTATTGAATTAGAACTTGAACTTGAACTTAGAATTTGAAGTTAAACTTAGAACTTGAACTTGAACTAGAACATAAACTTAGAACTTGAACTTAAACTTAGTTATTGAAGTTGAACTTAGAATTTGAACATGAACTTGAAATTAGAACTTGAACTTAGAATTAGAACTTGAACTTGAAATTATAAATTGAACTTGAACTTAAAACTTGAAATTAGAACTTGAACTTAGAACTTGAACGTGAAATTAGAATTTGAACTTGAACTTAG
>NW_026032136.1:0-983 GCF_019186545.1 Solanum stenotomum
AAAATATGTTTTTAAAAAAATACAAAAAGTTCCACTGATTCTTGAAGTGAATCTATCATAAAAATACTATAAATTATGATAATTGACAACATAAAATATTTCAAAAATGTTGTATGTGGGTAGTCTTATTATGCCTTAAATAGCGTCAAAGAAAGTACAGATTTGTGATAAAAAAACTTATTCCTTTATCCACGCAAACAATCACTTCAAAAACTCGATTATTAGCCCCAAAATATACAATTTATATTATTGGGCCCGTGCATAGCACGGGCAACATTATCTAGTTATTATATAAAGATCACTTAGCACGTGATTAATTCGTCAACTCATTATTTTCATTTTTATTTCGAGATAGCATGGGATAAAATATTTCCTGTTGTATTCTATTGCATCTTATTTTGTTATTAACCTCCCTAAGTATTTTTATTGTTCAGATAATTTTTTATTTAAATATTCGATATCTGGTTCTTCGATCTGACAATCCACTTAATTATGTTTCTTGTTGAATGAACATGTCAAAAGGTTCTTTATTCTCAAAATTTGTAATTTATATATTCTAGACCTGTAGTTAATACGTAAAATGATTGTAACGCTATTGTGATTGAATTTATTCTCCATTTATAAAATAAGAAATAAAAAAAACCTATATATGTCATGTCGAACATGTAGCTAACAACCACCACCAACTACTTCACTACTAATACTACCTTTGTAACAATTGAAAGTGTTACCCACCACCATCCCTTCACCCAAAAAGATTCAATTAGAGAGAAAGGATAATTAGAAAAGCAATTGACTTTTAGATTTCACAAGGTTGACATTTTGGTATGAAGGGTTTACATATAATTGAAAGCATCCAAAGCATATGTACAAACTTTACCCTCTCTCACTTGTCTGCTTGTCTCCCTAGGAATCATGAACCTCTTTCTATCTCTCTCTCCTTAAAAATATTACCATTACATTTCAATATAATTTTCAAATGG
>NW_026032137.1:0-23282 GCF_019186545.1 Solanum stenotomum
CATGGAAGGAGTAACCAACTCCGTCGCCGAGATTCGACAGTCTGTGGATGCTAGTGTGGCTCAGGCCATGGATGAATTTCGAAGATTGCTGGCAACATCTACTCGTAATTCCTAGGGATGAATATAGACCCGGGAATTATCAATTACCTACTCGTAATTACCAGATGGATTTCCCTAAATTTGAAGGACAGGGATTGAGGGAATGGCTTTACAGATGTGAACAATTTTTCGATGTAGACGAAACCCCAGAAGACTCAAAGGTTAAGCTGGCGTCTTGCAACTTCGAGGGCAAGGCACTCCATGGCACCTATCTTATATGAAGCACAGGCTGTCAAGGGAATGGCCACGTTGGACTGAGTATGTAGGAAGCCTCTATGGTAGGTTTGGGGCTGAACTATTTGACGATCCAATGGACGACTTCAAGGACTTGAGACAGGTAAACTCTGTTCAAGACTATGTCGATCTTTTTGATGAATTACTCACTAGGGTTGAACTATCAGAAGATCAAGTTGTTAGTTGCTTTGTTCGAGGGTTGAAACCAGAAATTGGCTTACCTATTAAAATGCTTGCACCAAGGTCACTAGCTAAGGCAGTTAACTTAGCTAGAATATAGGAACCAGAAGCAAGTATTTTCTGGATCTTCAGTACTTTCCAATCCCAGAACTACTCCCACTTTTTGTTATGGATCCACCTACCAATCCATTAGAAGTCATCCAAACCCTTCCAACAATTCCACGACCTTTTCTAATAACCCCAAACCTAACCTGAAAAATGTCAAACTATTAACACCTGCAGAGATGGATGAAAGGAGGAGCAAAGGACCATGTTTTAATTGTGATGAAAAGTATGTTTATGGGCATGTTGGTAAGAAGAAGCGACAATTATTTTCTATGGAAGTAGAGGAGGACAGTGAGGGTGTTGAGGAATTAGAGCAGGAAGTTGCAATAGACCCTACAGAATTCTTGACTATGATAGGCCATTCCCAGGAGACTGATGATCAGGGGGCCATTCTGCCTCATGTGTGTGTTCATGCCATGAATGGACTGCATGACTTTAGGACTATGAGAGTTACAGTATCTATTAAAGGCAAGGCTGTACAAGTCCTAATTGATACAGGGAGTACTCACAATTTTCTAGATTTAAACACTGCCAAAAGGTTAGGATGTGTTTTAACTACTATCTCCCCTTTTCCTATGTCTGTGGCTGATTCAAAGAAGATGCATTGCCAGTATATATGTAAGAAGTTGGTTTGGAAAATGCAAGGGGTCTCATTCGATTCTGACATGTTAGTACTGCCTATTGGAGGGTGTAGCATGGTCCTTGGGGTCCAATGGTTAATTACCTTGGGGGATAAAATGTGGAATTTCAAACAACTTAGAATGGAGTTTAGTATCATGGGACACAAGGTGTCTCTGAGGGGTGTCAAACCTCCTGCAGCTAAGCTGGTACAACAGAGTGGCATGGATAAATTGTTAGCTAAACCAGCCGAACTATGCTTGATCTCTGTGGGTATGTATTTGGGGGAGGAGTATAGTGGGGAACCAGGTAGTTTCTTTTCTATAAACACTTGTGATGAAATTGGTAAGGATAAAGCTGACATACAGGAGATGCTGCGAGATTTCAATGATTTGTTTGAGGTACCAACTGAATTACCACCATCAAGAGATCATGACCATAAAATCGTCTTGAAGGAAGGCACTTCTCCTATCAACATTAGACCCTACAGGTACCCTGCAATTCAGAAGGATGAGATTGAAAAGCTGGTCAATGAGATGATGGATTCAAGAGTGATAAGGCCTAGTACCAGTCCATATTCTTCACCCATAGTCATGGTTAAGAGGAAGGATGGTTCATGGCGAATGTGTGTCGATTACAGAGAACTGAATACTCGTACTATCACGGATAAGTTTCCCATTTCATTGATTGAAGAATTGCTAGATGAACTACATGGAGCAAAGTATTTCTCTAAGTTGGATCTACGATCAGGTTATCATTAGATTAGGATGTTCGAGCCTGACATCCCAAAAATTGCTTTTCGAACCCATCAAGGTCATTATGAATTCATGGTCATGCCTTTTGGCCTAACCAATCCCCCCCTCCACATTTCAAAGCTTGATGAATCAGATTTTTCTTCCTTATCTCAGAAAATTCATTTTAGTATTCTTTGATAATATCCTTGTCTACAGCTCTACGTGGACTGATCATCTTTCTCACCTGAGGGAAACTTTCAAGATTCTTAGAGCAAATGTTTTGTATGTGAAGCAAAGTAAATGTGCATTTGGGGTTCAACAGATTGATTATTTAGGTCATATCATCTCTCAAGAAGGGGTTGCTATGGATGGAAGCAAGTTAGATGTTGTGGTGAACTGGCCCCAACCTACAACTTTACAAGGATTGAGAGGGTTTTTGGGACTTGCAGGGTACTACAGGAGGTTCATCCAAGGTTTTGGTATTATAGCAAGACCCTTGAATGACTTATTGAAGAAAGGAAATTTCAAATGGACTGAAGCTGCTTCTCAAGCTTTTGACAAGCTCAAATTGGCTGTTACTTCAGCACCTGTGTTAGCTTTACCAGATTTTTCCACAGAATTCATAGTGGAAACAGATGCCTCTGGAGGAGGTATTGGTGCTGTACTTGCACAAAATCACAGACCTATAGCATTTTTCAGTCAAGGGTTGTCCGCAAAGAATCAAGCCCTATCAGTTTAGGAAAGGGAATTGTTAGCACTAGTGTCAGTTGTCCAGAAGTGGAGGCCGTATCTTTTGGGTCGGCAATTTGTAATTAAAACTGATCATCAACCCCTCAAATATTTGATGGAGCAAAGGATCACCACCCCTAGCCAACAAAAGTGGTTGGTCAAACTACTTGGTTATGACTACCTTATTTCATATAAAAAAGGCAAAGACAATGTTGTTGCAGATGCTCTTTCTAGAAAAGAGGAACCCATCTAGCTTTGTAGCATTTCTGGGGTTCAAACTCAACTACTTGAAGATGTTAAGAACTCGTGGTTGAAGGATCCTGTGCTACATAAACTAATCACTTCCATTCAGACTACAGGTGTTACTAAGCCTTACTACAGTTATCATGTTGGGATCTTGAGTAGAAAAGGTAAGATGATGGTAGTCTCTGTGGCTACAGTGAGAAAAGATCTGATAGCTTTATACCATGACAGTGCTAGTGGAGGTCATTCTGGTATAACAACCACCTTACAGAGGCTAAAACAGGATTTTTACTGGAAGAAAGTGAAACAGGATGTCTATGCCTATGTTAGATGTTGTGATGTTTGTCAAAGGTGCAAGGGTGAAAATGTAGCATACCTTGGCCTTCTTCAACCTCTACCAATTCCAAACAAAGTGTGGCAAGATATTTCGATGGATTTTATAGAGGGTCTTCCTAAGGTCGTTGGACATGAGGTTATTTTTGTTGTAGTTGACAGATTGAGCAAAGCAGCTCACTTTATGGCACTCAAGCACCCTTATACTGCAGTGGAGGTGGCTCAGGCTTTCATGAATGGGTATTCAAACTGCATGGAATACCAAAAACCATAGTCTCTGATAGAGATCCAGTATTTACAAGCAGGTTTTGGAAAGAATTGTTCAAATTGCAGAAGGTCACCTTGCTCACTTCCTCGGCATACCACCCTCAGACAGATGGGCAGACTGAAGTTGTTAATAGATGTCTTGAGTGTTATCTCAGGTGCATGACGTTTGAGAAACCTAGGGAATGGCCCCAATGGTTGGCCCTGGCCGAATGGTGGTACAACACTTCATTTCATTCTGCTATTAACATGACACCGTATGTTGTTGTTTATGGTCAAACACCTCCTCCGCTCCTTCCTTACATGCCTTTCGACTCCCAACTTTACATGGTCGATAGGAGTTTACAAGCCAGAGAGGCTACCTTGAGATGCCTAAAGTCTCATTTAGCTAGACCCCAAAGTAGGATGAAGTCTCAAGCTGATAAAGGAAGGACTGATAGGTCTTATGTAGTCAGGGATTGGGTCTACATAAAGTTACATCCTTACAGACAAACATCATTGAAATCTCATACTTTCCAAAAACTTTCAGCCAAGTTTTTTGGTCCTTTTCAAATTACAGCAAGGGTGGGTTCAGTTGCGTACACTCTCCAATTACCCCCTGCCTCTCGAATTCACCCTACTTTTCATATTTCTCAGCTCAAAAGGAAGTTAGGGTCCCATATTGTTTCGGCTACCCTCCCTGAGGTTCATGTAGACGCTGGTCACATCCTCTTAACACCTGAAGTAGTTCTTGATAGAAGGATTATCAAGAAGCATGGCAAACCTGCTACTCAGTTGTTAGTCAAATGGTTCAATGTGTCTGAAGATGATAGCATTTGGGAGGATTATCAGTCTTTCACCCAGCGGTTTCCACATTTTAATCCTTGAGGTCAAGGATCAGATGAAGAGAGGGAGTATTGTTACATGTCAATTGATTAGAAATCGAGTTAGTCGTTAATTTTGTATTTGAGTCTGTTAAGTGGGACACGTGACTGACACGTGAGTTGTAATAGTTGTAGAGGAAGTCGGTTACAAGTTGTTATAACTAATTTGTGGATAGCTGTCCCTTCTTACATATACTCGTTGATTTCATTGTAAAGGTATCAATTCAGATCAATAAGAAATTCTCTTTCTCTCTCTATCTCTTCTCTCTCAATTCATCTTCTTCCTTGGAAGAATCGAGTTCAGTTGTTCAAGAGCAACTATCAATCTTCTATGCTCTTTAGGCTTACTCAATTGACATTGTATCACATCATTCTGTTGAGGAGTGTAAACCCATGTTGTCTGATGAACAATTGCTAATTGTTTAAATAATTGATCGTATATTGTGTTGATGAACTTAGTACCATTATCAGTCTTTATTATTTTTTACTGATTTTCCAAACTGATTTTTGGTATAATTCATAAAGTATTGAAGGGATATACAAACATCAGATTTCCATTTTAAAAGAAACAACCATGTATATCTTGAAAAATCATCTACAACTGTCAAGAAATATTTGTTCCCATCATATGTATCAAGTCTTGTAGGGACCCCAAAGATCTACATGAAACAATTCAAAACAACTACTACTTTTTATGCTACTATACTGGAAAGGTAATCTACACTGTTTAGCACAAGGGCACACTACACAGTCTACTATTTTATTTCTAACAGTAGTGACATCAGTAGCAAACAGTTTACTAAGGACTGAAGTAGAAGTGTGTTCTAGTCTTTTATGTCGTAGTGTCACAGCCTTAGACTTCAACTAAGAACACCGTGCGACACTTGACAACTGGCTCACGAATCTTTCACGATATTGCAAGCTCAAGTAAGCCTTTTTATACTAGATCGCTAAGAGAATGAAGAAAGACACAAGAGAGTTTATAAGAAGACTTTTGTATTGCTTTGGAAGATTGATTGCTTTTGCTTGGTCGATTTACAAATGGATGCCCCTCTATTTATACTACTAACTTAGGGGATTAAATGTAAATAATAATTGTTACACAATTTCCTACATATTTACAAATAAACCTTTTTCTCTAGAATTCTCTACATGCGTAGAATATTCTAAGCCTTTTCAAGAATTCTTCCTAGATATTCTAGTCTTTCCAAGAAGTTCTTCATCGTTCTAGAATCTTCTCATAAAAGCTAGCATACTTATGCTTCCAAATGGACAACTTTATGCCACGTGGCGCTTATGTGGTGTGATAAGGTGGTGGGTCATGACACTCTTCCTCACCTGTTGTTGCGACGACCGTAGCACATTGTTGCTGTATGAACAACTGAATCTTGTCTTCTCACATGCGCAACCAGTAGAATATTGACTCGATCAATGCCCTTGTGCAACTCCTTGGACATTACATCCTTATTCTCTTCTAGTACTTTCTCTATATGTGGTGGCAAAAATGCTCTAGCACTATTGTTTTTAGTCACTCTCACAATGGTGGTTTTGAGCGTCGACTCCTCTTTCTTAAGGCCCATCATGAGTTGCATAGCCGATAGTTCCTTCTATCTTTAGTACCTTAATCACAGGCACCATAAGGATTGGTCATCGTGTGACATTTCTGGAAGAACTCTTGCCCAAGAATTAGATCAAAGATATCTAACAGAGCGACAATAAAGTTGGTTTCACCTTGACACTTGCCTTTCGTGATGCTTACTCCATGAGTGACTCAGCACAAGGGAGTTAGTGGAGCATTACCTGTCTTGAGGTGAGTGTTACTTGGATTGTAACTCAACCTCAAATTTGTTGCTTGGCTCTTGGTAATGATGTTGGCCTCTGCACCTGTGTTGACCATAGTACGAGTGGGTCTTCCATTGATCACGTCTACTTATTGTGCGCCATATTCTTTTGGATTCTCTAATTGCTTTGTGATAGCTCCACATAGACCAATCAGGCCCAACTGCGTCGTGCCCAAACCTTGCCTAGGTTCTTGTGTCTTTCTCCTTCCATTCTTGTAATATGGCACTAAGATTCTTCAGTTCAGGGCGTCTTGCATAGCCATGCAGCCCACCGCATATGTAGCAACTGTTTCCCTTTGTAGCCTGTGTTTTCCTATAACATCACTTTAATGTTTAAACTTTTTTCCATTTTACTTATAGGGGTCATGATTCTTGGGATGTGATTGTTGCTCTTTGCTTTTTCCATGATCTCCTCTACCTTGGTCATGACTACCTCTCTTCTCTTCTCCTTTTCCTCTGTCATGCTTAAAGTCTGTCAGAGCTTTGGCATGCGTGATGACTTTCATCAATAGTCCTAACCTATTGGTGCTCCAACTCCATCTTGGCCCAACTTCGNGATTTTGCAATAATGTAAGCCCTCAAAAAGTATTGAGCCTAGGAATAATCCTTGAACCCATTGAGCGACAAATTATGCTATAAGCTGCTGCAGAAGTTCTTCTCAAAGTTTTGAGTAGAGAAGACTGGTTAGTGTGCAATGTGGAGTATCACTATGGTAGGAACATACTCTTCATGAGCATCATAATTATCTACTTTTCTGATGGAAATTTACTTAGGATTTACTTGGGTGGTTGAGAAATGCAAACCTAAGAAGGTGCAAGGTTTTACCAGATTTGCTTTTTAACCTGTTATTTCAAAATAGGGGAAAACCTTTTGCTCGATAACAGTTGCTGCATATGTTCCTCTGTGTGATGTTTTGAATTGTCTGGTGAGCAGAGGTTAGGCAATTGTTTATTACAGTTATCTAATGTTTTCTTGTAAAACAGATGGGCGTTGCTGCTGTGGTGCATCTTTATGTTTTCCCAGCAAAGCCTTATAAGCGTGGGGAAAGATGTGTTAGGAATGTAGCTGTGCTGTCAGACTATGCTGCTCTGGACACCCCACCAGATCCAGAGGAAGTTCGGGACTGTGAAAGGTCTACCCGTGCACGCATTTCTCGGCCTGAAGAGAGAGAGAAGCGTCTAAAATTTCACCAGAGTGTTCGTGATGTAGTTGTTGGAAGTGGTGAAATAGTAAGATTTTCATTCCTTAACGTCTTCTTTTATTGTTTTAGGTATTCTTTTTTTTCTCCCACTGTGTAACTAATGTGTTTTCTGTTATCACATCTTTCAGATAATTGATGATATGAGGTTCACAGTATCTCATGTTGCCGAACCAGTTGAAAGGGGAATTGCTAAAATAAATAAGACTTTCCATCAGATATCAGAAAACGTAAAACGGTATGAAGAGAGGAGGAGGAACTCGAAGGATGACAGTTATGTTGTTCCGCTGAACTCATGGACGAATGAGTTCTCAGAAGTACATGATGATCTTGTTGAAGGGAGTATGAGTGACAGTGGGATGCATGGCAAGAGACCACATCATCAATCCAAAGGGATGTCATCCCTACGGAGATAGTAAACCTTTAATCTGACCTATAGAAAAGTTTAGATTTCATCTTCTAACCATATTGTTCATTCAGTATCCACTGTGGAAGTTTTCCACAGTGAGATAATATGGTAAGCAACCTATATTAGTAGTGCATGTGATCATTGAGAAGGCACCTGTCAGGGTTGAAGTAGTGGAAAGATTTGAATAGCTGATGATTTTCATATGTAAAGTTTGGAGGAAAATTCAGATAATGACATGGGTGGAGTAAACTGATTATATAGTTTGTAGCAGGAGGTGAAAGAAAATTTTCAGCTACTAAGTTCCGACCGATCTTCGAAAAGAGTACCAACTGTTAACTGTTACTTGTGAATGAATTTTGCACTACACTACATAGTCCTCCAAATGCATATTATTTCATGTTGGTGAACTTCCCTACTTAGTTCTGCATTTTGTTAAGACTTGCAAGCATCTGCGTGTTCATACAATAGACATATAGTGTTATTGTCTACTCCCTATTTTAGCTCATCTGTTTCTGGCGTAGAAGGTTTAGCACCAATAGGTCGTTTAGTTGCTAGTTAGAGTTATGACGTGTTTAGTTATTTATAGGCTAAATCCATCGGCAGCCCCTTAAAGTTGGCACCAATTTTCATTTAGACACCTCAAGTATGCTTTGTTCATTTTAAACACCCCAAGTAGCGGTCTGTTGTTTCATTTGGACACTTTTTGACAATCAACTAAAATTACAAAGTGTGTAATACACTTGCGGATAACATGACATGATGACTAATTAAAAGTTAGACATGTGGCATTTGAGTGTAAAAAAAGTAATTTTAAAATAAATTATTAAAAAGCAACTAATTTTTCAGCAAAAATAAATAAATAAAATTACCTATTTTCTACCACCCCACCTTACATCACCCCACCCCTACCCCATCTGCCTTACGTCCCTTTTGCCTCCCCAACCCTACAGCCCTTTTTTGGTTCTTCTTCCATATTTTTTTTAAAAAAATCATTAGATTTTAGGTTTTTTTTCTTCTTCTTTTTTGTTGTGAATTTGATTTTGAAAATCATATATGACATTCTTCTTCTACTTTTTTGAAAGAAAAAAATGTGTCTTGTTCTAAAAAATCTTTTCAAAATTAGTGTGATGATTTTTAAAAATTTTGTTCTTATAAACGTTTTTAAAATTAGTGTGATAGTTTTTTATTTTATTTTTTCATATTTTCTAAGGTTTTTTATCATTGATTTAAACATGGTGGGAGGTGGAATAAGTGGTAGGGCTAAAAAGTGAAGAAGAAGACGGAATTTTTTAAAAAAAAAATCTCACGCGCTCAAAATGGGTGCAGCACACACAATATGTCAAGTCAGCAAAAAGTGTTAAAATGACACAACGAGACTCAATATGAGGTTTCTAAAATGAACAAAGCCTAGTTGAGGTGTCTAAGTGAAAATTGATGCCAACTTTAGGAGGCTACCGATGGGTTCAGCCGTATTTATATATAGTGCCAATTCATGTACTAGTTAATGCATTTTTTATTATATGGAGAAAATTATGTAATTAGAGTTATGACGTGTTTAGTTATTTATATATAGTGCTAATTCATGTACTAGTTAATGCATTTTTTTATTATATGGAGAAAATTATGTGGGAGCGCTATTTCTAAATGGGCCTTGCATTGGACGATTTGGATTTAGTCGGGGCTTCAATGCGCTATTTATACCTATTTTAATTATTGGAATCAAGCGTTTTATATAGTACAGGGCAAGGTGTAAGCCCCGAGATATTGGACGTAAGTCCCATAGATCTACAGGGCGTAGTTTCATGTACATTCAATATAATTTTATAATTTTATTACTAATAAAATAAGCAAAGGTAAACCTTTCAATGATTTATGATTTTTATTTGAGATAAGTATTAATAATCAATAATGAAGAAAAAAAGTATTATAATTACTATTTGAGAAATATCATTACACCAATAATAAAAATATGATGTAAAGCAAAAAAGGTTTTAAAAAAAATTAAAACACCCGGCGTACGTTTTTACGCCTAGGACTTACGTTTTTATGCTCGGGGCTTACGCTTCAAATTTTAGGACTTACGTCTTATGAATCTACGTCTGTCTTTAGTTTACGCCCCGCCCCAAGACTCGGCCCAAAACGTTTTTGAAAATACTGATGGGAATAGTAATATAGAGATCAATTATGAGATAATCCAGAAAGTTGTATGCTTTGGAATTCATTTATTTATGCATTATTCTATGTGGTGACTAGTTATGAAGAGTTTAGTTCTTTATATATTACTAGGGAAACAAGTGTGTACACCAATTATAGAGTTGTGTAATATTAAATTGTAATTGTCCTGTGAATTGGCTATAAAATCAATCTGTTGTAAAAGCATCATATTATTTAGGGCTAATCCATCGGTGGCCCCTTAAATTTGGCACGAAATTTCACTTAGGCACCTCAAGTGGGTGATGTTCATTTTAGACACCTCATGTAGGGTCTCGCTGTGTCATTTTGNGCTACAAAATCAATCCGTTGTAAGAGCATCATTATTTATATGTAAATCTCTTGGAAGTGTGCATCATTGCAGTTTCGCGCATGTATGTTGTGGACCAATGCTAGTCCATGTTTGGCCGTACGTCAATCATTCCATTTATGAATATATTATAACGTTTGAGTGAAGTTGGTTGTCTTTAATATAAGTCATCACCTCATTAGTAATTGTATGATTAACACATACTTATCTATTTGTATTTATATTAAATAGATGTCGACATGTTGGTTCTTATTATCAAGTAATTCCATCCCTAACCAAAGATGTCATTAATTATAGGTCTTCCAAATTGTAGAAAATCAAGTGCAGGTACTCTACATATTGGAGTCCGGAGCCTAAAGGGCAAATAAAATTGTCAAAAATTCCAAAAGGGCACATCACTTTTTTTTCTAACCAAAAGGGCAAAATCGCTGTGTCATCTGACAAAATGACAAAATCAGCAGCGATTTCGTCTAAAAATTTTTTTTCTTTTTTTATTAAAAATCGCTGTCACAGCAGCGATTTTGTAAAAAAAAAAATATTTTTTTTATTAAAAATCGCTGCCATTGTAAATTTTTTTATTTATTTTTTTGCTGTGACAGCGATTTTAAGTCAGAATTTTTTTTTCCTTACACATCGCTGCAGGGGCAGCGTTTTTCATGCCGAGTGCTATTATTTTCATACCTATTATTACTTATTAATAATATAGAAATGATAATTATTAATAATATAGAAATGATAAACAAGATGACAGTATACTCAATAAAATTGTTGAAGCATGAGGAAAATTGAATTATATATCATAAATAATAATAAAAGAATATTAAGTTCAAAAAAAAACTTTTTTTTTTTAAAATTCTTAACCAAATTCGCTGCTATAGCAGCGATTTTGAAGAAAAAAAGTTATTTTTTTTTTGAGAAAATATGCAGCGATTTTTAATTTTAAAAAAAAAAATTTAGACGAAATCGCTGCTAGGGCAGCATTTTTGTCATTTTGTCAGAGGAAAATCGCTGCTGACGCAGCGATTTTGCCCTTTTGGTTAGAATAAAAAGTGATGTGCCCTTTTAACAATTTTTGACAATTTTTTTTGTCCTTTAGGCTCCGGACTTCTACATATTGTGTTGTTTGAAAATGTGTACGTCTGCAGACAGTAGATCGAAATGTTCCCTATTCTATGAATTATGATAGTACATGAGTCACGTAACAGTAACCACACTGATTTGTGCCACAAGTTGTAATAGCAAACGCCACCTTTTATATATACTCGATTGATTTTCTCACGATCATTGAAATTATCATACTCATCAACAATTTTCTCATGATCATTGAAATTATCATACTCATAAACAATTTCCTCACGATCTTTAGAATTGTCTTTTTTTTGTGGTTCCACCATTACTTATAATAAGGATATATGCTTAAATTTGTCGGTGGGTAGATATAATATTTCTCTTCTATGAAATCTCAAGTATATAAAAAAGAAAAAGTAAGTCATAGTTGAATTGAATAAGTGTCAAATCAAATATACAAGAAGACTCCTATTAAAACAGGACTTCTTTCATAATGATGAAAAAAAACAAGGATTATATATTAAAAGTCTTTAGAAATGTTATTTGAATCTTTTGACCTTTATTAATCATAGACAAAATAGTCATTTATTATTTTTTAATATTTTAATAATTTAAAAATTTAACCAAAATCAAATTTATTAAGACTTTAAAATTAATACTTTAATTAACAAATACGAATTGCAAGGAATTTTAATCCTAATCGAGTTTCAATTTTAAGTCCCAATAATTCTTGAAGTTGACAACATATTCGTTTCACGTGAACTAAAAGCATTGAGCCTATAGCTTATTTGTAGTTTATTTTAACATATGTAATGTTTTCTAATATAAATAAGTACAAATTAAAAGGAAGAACTAACCTAGTAAACCACGATCAGTTAGAGTCGTGATAGGAATAGAAGTCCTTTATCCCCTTTTTATCTCCAGGTTACTTAAAAAAAAGAAAAAAAATGTTTTGGAACCCTAGGATAACCCGCAGCAGCTACAATCTCTGCTACAGCCTCTGCCCTTCGGGTGAGCACTTTGTGTGCACTGGGTAAACCCCCCACTGTGTAATAGCCTGCAAACCACACATGGGATGTAAACCGCACTAGGCAAGCCCTATGCGACAGGCTCGACTCAGAAGGCATTGAGGGGGGATCAATCCCGGGTCATCTGTGTGGATAACCACCCTCCAAACCAACTGAGCCATCCTGAAGGACTTAAAAATTATTTTTAACACATAAAATTTATCAACTATTTATGATCAGTTAATTCTAGCCGAGGATTTTGAATTATTAGAATTCCAACATGTGCATACAACTACGAAAGTATTTTTATATATGATCAAGAAAAAAAAGATATGTAACAATTATGGAAAATGATGATCGGTTCTAGTCATCTAGATAAGAACGAATTTAATTAATGGGAAATTAATTAGCACTAATTAATCTATTATATGTGTATATGGAGACCTCATAAAAATAGAATCCTTAATCATTTTTGTATTAGGGTGGGATTCATTAAATATTTTGATGTGGTTTGTTTCAAATCTATTTATGATCAACTACTCTCTTCATTTCATATTAATTGAATTGTTGAGACATTTTTTATTTTTCAAATTAACTTAATTGTTCAATTTTTAAAACTATTTTTAGAATGTTCTTTCAATTTTACCCTTCATTAGAACGTATTGGAATTAGTTATTAATTAATGTTTAGTCATTTTAATCATAAATTTAATAATAATTAATAAGGATAAAAATGAAAAATTATGCGTAATTTATGTCTTAATCTTCTTTTCTTAAAGGGTGTGAAACACATCAACAATTCAATTAATTTGAAATGGAGGGAGTAATGTCTATTTTTCTTATTACCAATAATTAGTGTTTTATTTTTGGATGTTTAATTCTTAAATACCGTGTGAGAAATACTTTTCATTATCAAAATATTGAGACATTTGTACAACGAGCTTAGTTAAGAAATCTTAGAATCAAATAGTTCATAAATCATAACTTTAGCTCGTTTTAAACGTGTTGAATCGTCAATGATTATTACATTTTACATTCCTTGTTATAAGTTCAAATTAATAAGTTAAAATGACCAGCTTATAACTTTTGATTGATTTTAACTTATAACATTTTATTATTTACCTTATTCATAAATAAGCTAAAATTACTTTAAGTAATTTGACCAACTTATAAACTTAATCAAACACTCTCTTAATTCCCCCCTTTATACATATAAAATACTTCGAAATTTTTATTGAAGAGCTTTTTTTTCTCTACGAACAAATGATTTTTAGTAATTTTATTGGGTAATTTATAATTAGGCTTACTTGGACAGATAAATCAACGATATCTATTTTAATAAAGTTGCACATATTCCATCTGATGATTTCGTTAGAAAGATGGTGTTTTAAACTTGAAAATTAATATTCCATTGAGACTTATTTGATGAATGAATCTAAGGCTGGGCACCGGAACGGGTTGTACCGGTACCATTCCGGTCCGTTCCGGTACCATTCCGGTCCGTTCCGGTCCGGTAGTATTCGGGACGGGATGGGATACATTGAACCGGTACACGGAACGGAACGGTACCATGATTTGGTACCGGTATACCGGTACCGGTTCATTCCGGTTCCGTTCCGGTCCGGTCCCGGTAAATCATTTTTAATTAAAATAAAAAATAATATTTTTGTCATTATTTACTTTTATTAGCATTTCTTTTTTGTTTATTTAATTTTTTTAAAATTACAAACTTAAGTTATTTAACTTACAAGTTATAAGTATAACTTAATAACTTATAAACTTCAAAAGATTCAAATTTTTATAACTTATAACATAACTACATAAGCTCAAAAACTAAAAAAAAAAAACTTTATTAAACTTAACTTACAAACTTATATATGTAAAAATTAAAAAAAAAATCTTTAAAATAAACTTAAGTAAAATTATTATAAATTTTAAAACTTAAATACTATAAACTAATATAACTTAGAAAAATAAAAAAAACATTCGAATTTTCGTAATTCAAAATAACTCAAAAAAAATAATTATTTTTTGAAATAGCTATATGTGCCGTCCCATTTATCCCATCCTGTTCCGTTCCGGTCCATTCCGGTCCGTCCCGGTTCCATTCCGGTATATAGTGGGACGGGACGGAACTGAGCCTCCATCCCGGTAGTTCTGGTCCGGTTCATCCCGGTACCGGTCAACAACCCGATCAAACCGTCCCGTTCCGGTCCGGTACCGGTTCGTTCCGGTCCGGTGGTCCCATTCCGGTCCGGTGCCCAGCCTTAAATGAATCAATGCATAAGTATAGAGTATGATTAGTTGTTCTTTAATTTAGAAGACTTGAACCTATCGCTATTTTCCAGCTTGGTTAGATATTATGATTTGATTGGTTATTATAAGTTCGTGTGTGTAGATCAATCAAGATATTTAAATTTTGGGTTATAACTAAATTAATTTTAATTGAGCATAAAAAAGTATAGGGGTGTACATGATCGGGTTGGTTTGGGTTTTTCAAATATCAAATCAAATCATTTGTGTAAAAAATTTAAATTTATAAATCAAACCAAACTAATAAAATTCAGATTTTTTTCAGGTTTTTCAACCTCGAGTTGGTTCGGGTTTCTCAAATACCAAACCAAACCATTGTGTCGAATTTTAAAATTTATAAATCAAACCAAACTAATAAACCTCGGATTTTTTTCAGATTTTTGGATTTTTTCGGTAAAGTTTGCACACAAACATATAATTAACGTGTGCTCCAAATATTTCTTTAGTCCAACCAAAATACAATTATCAAAGATGTTTCTTAAGAAAATAACACAAAATATGAGATGAGTACTGATGACACTAAAATATTCAATAAAAAATAATAATGAAATCATCATATAAAATAAATATTGCAAAGTCATAATGAAAATGATCATAATTTAAAAGTACTAAATCATGCTAAAATAAGTTTAATAAGTATTAGTTACATTACTAAATATTTAAGGAAAANAGGAATTTTAATCCTAATCGAGTTTCAATTTTAAGTCCCAATAATTCTTGAAGTTGACAACATATTCGTTTCACGTGAACTAAAAGCATTGAACCTATAGCTTATTTGTAGTTTATTTTAACATATGTAATGCTTTCTAATATAAATAAGTACAAATTAAAAGGAAGAACTAACCTAGTAAATCACTATCAGTTAGAGTCGTGATAGGAATAGAAGTCCCTTTTTATTTCCAGGTTACTTAAAAATTATTTTTAACACATAAAATTTATCAGCTATTTACGATCAGTTAATTCTAACGGAGGATTTTGAATAATTAAAATTTCAACACGTGCATATAACTAGGAGAGTATTTTTATATATGATGAAGAGAAAGAAGATATGTAACAATTTTGGAAAATAGTGATCGGTTCTAGCTAGTCATCTAGATAAGCACGAATTAATCTATTATATGTGTATATGGAGACCTCATAAAATTAGAGTCCTTGATCATTTTTGTATTAGGGTGGGATTCATTAAATATTTTGATGTGGTTTGTTTCAAATCTATTTATCAACTAATGTCTATTTTTCTTATTACCAATAATTAGTGCTTTACTTTCGGATATTGTTTAATTCTTTAATACCGTGTGACAAATACTTTCCATCATCAAATTATTAAGACGTTTGTACAATGAGCTTAGTTAAGAAATTTTAGGATAAAATAGTTTATAAATTATAACTTTGGCTCGTTTTAAGTCTGTTGAATCGTCAATTATCATTACATTTTACCTCCCTTGTTATAGTTCAGACTAATAAGTTAAAATGACCAGCTTATAACTTTTGATCGACTTTAACTTATAACATTTTATTATTGACCTTACTCGTAAATAAGCTAAAATTACTTTAAGTAATTTGACCAACTTATAAACTTAATCAAACACTCTCTTAATTCCCCTTTATACATATAAAATACAAAAATTCACTCGTGGGATCCGGGCGGTCCGGAAAATTTTGAACAAATGATTTTTAGTAATTTTGTTGTGTAATTTATAATTAGGTTTACTTGGACAAATAAATCAACAATATCTATTTTATTAGAGTTGCACATATTCCATCTCATGATTTCGTTAGAAAGAAGGTGTTTTAAACTTGAAAATTAATATTCCATTGAGAGAATTGGATATATATATATATATATGCAGACTTATTTGATGAATCAATCAATGCATAAGTATAGACTATAGAGTCTGATTAGTTGTTCTTCGATTTAGAAGACTTGAACTTGTCGCTATTTTCCAGCTTGGTTAGATATTATGATTTGATTGGTTATTATAAGTTCGTCGATGTAGATCAATCAAGATATTTAAATTTCAATTATAACTAAATTAATTTTAGTTGAGCATAGAAAAGTAATTGAAGTTACTAACTCCCTGTGACAAGTTATAAAACACTCGTATTACATAATTATAATCAAGAAAAAGTGTAAATTAAGATAATTAAACTTTTATACTTTGTTTTTTAATATGGTAAACACTTCTCATTATTCTAGCTAAATAGTAAATGTCGCCAATCAATTTCATGTCATTACATGTCTAAGCTTAATATATCTTTGATATCATATACATTTTGAAATTTAAATATATAACGAAAAAAGAAAGATAATATATTGAGATACATGTGAATCACCTTTTATACCGTGGAACAAATTATAGGTAAATGTCTTAAATGAGTACTCCCTCTGTTTAAAAAAAGAATGACCTAGTTACATGTTTAGTCTGTTTCAAAAAGAATGACTCATTTCCTCTTTTTGACAACACTCTAACTTCAACTTTTCACGTGACATGTTTAAGACCACAATATTAAAAGATCTATTGATATATTTGACATAACTTTAATTTAAAACCACAAAATTAAAATCTTATTTCTTTTCTTAAATTTCATTCCAAGTCAAACTAGACCACTCAATTTTGAAACGGAAGGAGTATGATATTATGTTGTTTGGTGAATGAATAAAATAATGAGGGTGGACAAAATGGTAATTGTAATAGATTAGGGTTTCAACCCCGTGTCTTGCTCCTCCCTCTTTTTTAGATCTATATATTTGGGCAAAACCATTACAGCAACAACACACAGATCTCAACTTATTTCTTACACTCAGTTTTGAAATTTCTCATAGCTTCTGTGTTCTGAGCTGAGATCCATGGAAATATTGATGGCGTTGAAAGGGATGAGAGTATTGGGAAGTTGTTGGTTGTGGGTGGGGTGGAAAGATTTGATGATCTATTTTTTTCCAAATCAAAATGGAAAAAAATGGAAAAAAGATTAGATCTTTCCTACTCCTCCCATACCCATGACTTCCACTAGCTTCTCCCTTTCATCATTTGTCATCTCCTTGCTAAATTCATTTTTTGTTGATTATTTGATTGTTTAATTAGTATATACATACCAGAACTTGGATCTATCATAGATGAAAGTTGAGAACTTCTCATTTGAAATTTTTAAGATCCAGATCTCTTTATTTTTAATCCAAACTAGTTAGTGTTTTGGTTAGGTTTGTTGCAGTTTAGTGTTTTACAATCTGATTCAGTGAGCTCAACTGAGTTTATTGTTTGGTTTCAAAAGAATGATATAGACGTTGCCAGGATAAACTCTCCTTTTTAATTATCAATGGCATGTTGTTCTAGATCTCTCTGCTTGAATACCAAACTTGGTTTAAAAGATTATTAAAATTTGTGACTTTAGTGCCTGGATCATTGAATGAAATCATTATTTTTGTGAAAAAGATAACAATTCAGGTGTTACTTGATTCTGATCTGTTTCTCGAGAACTTAATTGTCAAAATAAACCCCTAAATTCGGATTCGCACTGGGGTATATCACATTGGGGGTGGGGTAAAACGCTTTCTAACAAAGGCAAGAAAGCTTGAACTCAAAGACCTCTTGGTTAAGGACGAAAAAGTATTTACCTTTCTACCACAAACCTCATTGGTCCCTAAATGAAGTCTTGTTTCTCAGTTTCTGCTATATTTTTCATGTTTTTGTTATTAGAAGCCTTGAGAAGTTGGATTGTACTGGTTCTTGTAGTGAAGTTTAGGGTGTTTGCTTCCATAGTAGAATGAAGATTAGATGCTGTTGAACTACTTTTTAATGAAGCTGATTCTTAGAGTAACAACAGAGACTCAGCCATGATTCTTTGAGTCAAAGCTCCCAAAGTTTCTTAAAGGAAGCATGATTCATTTATTGAGTAAGCTTTTTGTATGATAGATAGCTGCTAATGTCTGAAGATCACTTTCAAGTTTTTGCAAGGATTGATTGTCCCTATTTCAGGGTGGTTCTTAATTTGTCTCTCGAATCGATCATCTTTAATTTTTGTTTTATTTGCTCGTTTAATGAAAACTTTTGAGTTAAAATACTTTTAATAATGATCTTGTTTTGCAAGGCATAAATTTAATAGTACTACTTGCTCTGTCTAACAATATTTGTTCATTATACTAAAAATAGATGTTTAATACTCCCTCCGTCCACAATTGTTTGGCAGGTATACTAAAAATAGATGTCTAAAATTAATTGTCAATTTAAACAATCAAGAAATAATTAGTCACTTTTTTCCAATTCTATCCTTAATGATAGTGTAGTTCAATTGAAAAGTTATGTGGACTTTTGATATTCTTGGTATAATAGGGTTATATTAGTCAAATTACACCTTGTATTAAATTTTCTTTGAGGGGTGTGCATGACCTTATCCTGACAAACAATTGTGGACGGAGGAAGTACTTTCTTTGTCTCTAATTATTTGTTTATTTTTCTTTTCAATTGTCTTTAATTGCTCGTCTATTTTGATAAATGGACAAAAAAATTTTACTAATTATTTCCTCAATTAATTATTTTGAAAAAGATATTTTTTTGAAAATTCTAAATTTTTAATTCATCTATTTCATAATTAATAGAGGTAAAATGGTTAATTTACTATATCAATAATTATTTTTTTAATAAGTGTATCGATTAAAAAATGAACAAGTAATTAGGAACAGAGAGAGTAATAGTTGTCCATTTTATGAAATTCATAGATAATTTTATACTTAGTTTCTAATTAATTCTTATCATTAATTACATTCATTTCCTAATTACATTTTTTAGGCTAGATGTGTTGTATGGGTCAAGAAATCACACATCCAAAAGATGCAGGTAACACAGGAACATAGATATTGGAGATAAAGTGGGAGTAACCTCTGTGGAGGCCAAGATGAGACTGAGATGGTTTGGATATGTGAAGAGGAAATGCACATTCACAAATGACTCTTACCTAATGAGAAGGTTTATGAGATGATAAAAGTTGGTTGTAATGGGTCTTAGGAGAGGTAGAGGTAGATCGAAAAAGTACTGATGAGAGATAATTAGACATGATATGACATGCAACTTATTGAGGACATGACCATAGATAAGAGAATATAGAAGTTACGGATTAGGGTAGAAGGTTAGTAAATAGTTGATCGTGGGACTAGTTTTCCATATCAGTATTATCATTAGTACTTGCCCAGCCTGTTATTCTTCGATTTTATTATTACATGTTGTTTTCATTACTTCAACTATTGTATTATTTGTAATTGCTAATTGTTCTTTTCTCCATTATCCTAAAGGGTTTTGTCACTATGATATTTCCTTTTACTCACTAATTTTGACATGCTTTACTTGAACCGAGCATCTATCAGAAACAACATATCGAGTATTGACCTTCACAAGGTTAAGGTCAGACTATGTATACATCACTGTCACAAGGTGTGAATTACATTTGATACGTTATTGAACCACAATTTTCTTACTCAAAATTTGAAATAAAAAAATATGATGGATAACTTAGATAGTAGTATCAATGATTGGAAAAAAAAGTACACAATAAATATATGAAAATTGTACAATTTTAAATTTGAAAAGTGAGAGTTTGAATTTTGAAAGAATCACATTGAAGAAAACTATGATTAACTATGTTTTATTTTCTAAATGATATTTCTTTTTTTTTTTTGTCACAAACACGGAACACCATATACTTAAACATTAGTATTTCTATATTATAAAGAAAAAGAAAGTTAAAACTGGAGTTCTCAAACCTTCCAAATCCTAAGTTTCTATATGCTTGGTTATAGAGAAGGTGTAAATTCTTCTCTCTTTTTTTTGGTATGAAAATTTCCATAAAATATGCTACTACAAAAATTTCCAAATATGTATGTTTTTTTTTTCTGTTACAGAAAACGTGTAGAAGTATTAAAAAGTTTCCATAAAAAGTTCACATACAACTGTGTCTCTCTGTATAAATTGGCAACTCTGTATTCTTCTTTTGTAAGTTTTGAGAAGAAAAAAAGAAGAAGAGAAATTGAGTGTATAATGGAGAATTTGAAAGAGGGTTTCCGATTCAGTCTGAGTGATGCAGAAGCTGTTACTTTCTTGTTGAGATTCATTGCTGGAAAATTCATGAATGATTCTGGATTCATCACTACTCATGTTGTTACTGTTGGGTATGTAGCAAGAGTTAATGGGAAATGGAGGGAGGATGAAAGAAGAACTTGAAAAAGTTGAGAACTTGAAAAGTCCTCTTATGCTTTATTAAAAAGACATTTGTCCCTCATCGGTGGTAGAAAGAAAAATAGGAGACTTTTAAATATAGAAACACTCTTATTAATTGTTAAAAGGGTTGGAAAGACGGACCCCCCTCGTGCCGTCGTCGCTCCGCTCGGCTTCGGTTTCGAATTTGGAAAAATCGATCGAGAGATTATTTTTTGGACAAAGTTTGTTTTAATTATTTTAGTTAATTGATTATTTAATTATTAAATGGCCAACGTTTTAATTAGTTAATTAACCGATTCAATTAATTAGTTAATTGACCCGACCCGACTCGGATCCACGCGTGACCCGTTTTATTTAAATCTTTCCCGTTTTTATTTAAATTTCCCGCCATTGAAAGTGACTGTTCTGAAAAGTTGCAACTTTCAGAAATAGCCATGACCGTTTGAAAGGTTGCAAACTTTCATGAATGGTCGAGTGGATTCTGAAAGGATTGCAACCTTTCGAAACCAGTTCCTCTTGCCTATAAATACATTGATTCCTCATACTTATTCTTTACAAATTTTCTGATTTCTTCTTCTTCTTTTGCACAAATTTTCTTCGTGTACTCTACTGTTGTTGAGTGGTTCGCTGACACCAGAATTTTGGGTATCAATACACTGGTGATTGAGATCATTCTATCTTGGGAGGACATATTCCAAATCAAACCTCGGATACTAGAGGTGAATAATTTCCTTAAGGGGACACTGTGCATTCAGTGGGCTTGATCTTTTTCCTGATTCTGTTTTTCCAGATTGTGGTACGTTTTTTTTTACAGATTTTAGATTTGTCAATTAATTTCTGTTCATCTATTCTTACTGGTTTATTAAACTTTGGTTACTTCGTGTTTCTGCAAAGTTTATTAAAATAAGTAATTCTGGTTTTAAAAGACAGGTTATTAACAGATACTTACAGTAAACAAGAACCATGGGACATTTACACTCATGGAGTACCCTGCTGTAATGACGACGACTGTAGTCAGTATCGCTTCTTCATCACAAAGCTCAAGAAGAAAAGCAAGTCGAGATGTGGGAAATAAGGGCAGTTGGAAACAACAAGACAAGAGCAAACCTGTTCGAAAGAATGGAGGACCAGTGATTGGATACAAGAAGGCATGTGTTACATGAATAAAGGCTATAAACAGGAAAATAGTCATTGGTTAATGAAGGAATACGACCTCTAGTATATTCTTGACAAATTTGACAAGGATTGCAGAGATTATGTTCTTTGTGCTATTAAGAAGAGAACCCGTATCAAAACTCGCACAATGAAGTTGATGAATGTTGTTCCTGACCAAACCTCGGCGTCTGTTGAATCAACAAGTTATGAGGACGCATTAGAGTTGCTGAACATAAAATCAGTCTTATAACTACCTTTTAAATGCTTCAACTAACTCAACCATGCAAGTTTCTATTTATTATATTCAAAGGGTTCTATTTATAATTTTTTAAGAATGTATCAAGTCAATAGTGGACAACTATTATTGGACATAAGGTAATTCACCAGACAAATCTATTAAAAACCTGTGCCTTGAGACAATGAGCATAACTTGTGCCTTTGAGACACAAATTTAGTAGTAAAAAATTATCAAAGGCATAAAATTTTAAAACTGAACTATTGGTTGAAAGGCATAATTTGTGTTTTAGAACATAATTCGAATAATGTGGAACTTTTTAAGATGAAACATGTTAAAACTAATTGTGACATAAGTTTAGTGGTATGAATTTTACCACGAGAAAATTCGCTAGATACGTAACTAGGCATAAGTTCAGTGTATGAAATGTTCTAAAATCTAAACTTATGTCTTACGAGACATTCACATCATTAAGTCTTAAAACTCTATTCATACTTAAGGTTGATGCTTATAATTTATAAGATTGATGTGTATAATTTAAGAAAATAGACATATTTTATGTGTTAACTTAACTATCTAATAGATAAATGAGAATATATGTAGCTTTTTCAAAATTTAAAGAGTTTAATTAAAATATTTTATTAGAAAGTTAGAAGTTCAATTGAAATATAACGAATTTGAGTGTCTAAATCAAATGTTTTCTATCCTAACAGGTTGAGGAATTGACTATTTATTAAACTTTTAAATTAAGTTCATACATATTATTTAGGGATGTTCGTGGTTTGGTTTGAATCAGTTATTGGTTAAAATAAAAATAAAATCAATATAGTTTGTTTTTTTAGTTTCTAAAATCAAACCAAACCAAACGAAAAAAATAACTGTCGGTTTGGTTCAGTTTTTCTAGCTTTTTCGATTTGAAAAGTAATAA
>NW_026032138.1:0-275 GCF_019186545.1 Solanum stenotomum
GGATGTCTTTAGGAACGTGTCGCTTTTTGCATCACTGTCGTGCATTGTATGTCTTATCAGTTTCTGAAATTTTACTTGTACCACTCTTTTATAGGGATGGCTCGCACGCGTGGTAGGGCCCCAGCTAGGGGTAGAGGCCGACCTCGAGGTCGTGCCAGAGCTACAGCACCAGCCCAGGACCGAGAGCAAACTCCGGAGCCGGTGATAGAGCCACCAGCAGCTCCAGCACCGCAGCAGCCGATGGGTTCGGGACCAGCCCAGCCACCGCCCGAGCC
>NW_026032139.1:0-792 GCF_019186545.1 Solanum stenotomum
TAAGAGGAAGTGTGTATTAGTTTAGAGGTAGGTTTTAGAACCCCCTCTCTCTCTCTCTCTAAAAATCCCTTGTAATATTTCCCAGTATTTTGAATAAAAGTTTGCAATTTGGCTTGAAGGTTCCATATTAAGGTACTATTTCTTATTCTTGTTCTTATTTACTGCTTTATGTTCATAAGCCCAATGATGGGCTAAACTGTTTGTGTTGAACTATCACATACTAAGTTACTAAAAGAAAAGGCGTTGTCTCTATTATGATGACTGATTAATCAGTAAGACTAGGTCAAATATAACTTAACCAGGCAAGTTTATGAAAAGCTGCTGAAAAAATCCGTTGGATTACCCGTTGGAGTACCCATGAGAAGGGCGGACCCGGGCGGACCCGGATAGTAAGAGCTTTCATATACTTTGCCAGGCCACAGTTATAAGATAAAGGTTCCTATGTCTTAACTGTGCGATCCGAATCGACAATGGTATCAGAGCCATGGACTTTTAGTAACTATAGGTGTAATAGTTCAACACAGTTTTCTATATGAATATCATAAAGAGAAGATCTACTGTTAAAAACAGTAGAAAAGAAGAATATGATATACCCCAACACCTAGATCTACTTAATAAGTGGACTATTCCTAAAATATCGCCTAGAATAATATATCAGATGGGTACTTTTGAGAAACTTGGTCTCAAACAGGTGGTTAAAACCACTGAAGAAACTATTACTATTGATAGTGATAATCAGACTTTTAGATTATTATCTGATAGTAATTTAGCACCCTATAAAGATATTTATAG
>NW_026032140.1:0-759 GCF_019186545.1 Solanum stenotomum
TCATTGCTATTTTCCTTCACTAAAGCAAATGCCTGATGAGGTGCAGTTATTACAACAAACTCTGGACGGGCCTTTATGGTCAATGAGGCCACTGTTGGTATAAGTGAGTTGACAACTGCTTCACCGATAATCCCATTAGTAAGCCAATCTTCGTCTCTTTCAATCATGTTGATGGTAGCTCCTCCATGATTCGGCAATGGGTTAAGGTTCACATTGGGGGCAGGGGCTTGGAGAGTGATGACCCTGTTATCGATCAAGTCTTGAATCTTATGTTTCAGATTGATACATCCTTCTGTATCATGCCCTGCCCCTCCAGAATGGTACGCACAACGTTGATCTGCTCGGAAGAACTTTGTTATGGGATTAATCGCCCTTGCGTCTACTGGTTGGATCAATCCTGCCGCTCTTAGACGCTCAAAGAGTTGGGTACGTGTTTCTGCCAAAGGAGTGAAAACTCTGGGAGGCTTTCTTTCGAGGTTAGGACGGGGTAGATTGTTGGCATTTGGGTTGTTTTGTCCGGTATGTTGGTAGACTGGTGCATTGGCTTGGTGATTTGGTAGTGTATTTTGGTAGGTTAGTGGTTGATTTTGGTAGATGGGCGGTGGTGCTTGGTAGTTTTGTTGTGCATAATAGATTGGGATTGAAGCTTGTGGAGATAGTGGGTAAATATTTGGGGTGGGGAATCGGTTGGAGTTTCCAATGGCAGAACCAGACCCAAAATACCTTTGCGACCTTGGCCTCGGGCTAAAAGATACAGCA
>NW_026032141.1:0-249 GCF_019186545.1 Solanum stenotomum
TTGTAGTTTTACTTGACTTTTGGAAGTATCTTGGAGTGTTGGAAACAACTAGGAAACATAGGTATAATACCTAGGAACATGTATGAAAAAAATGGTAAATGAAAGGGAAGGATTGGTGTCCTTGGCACTAGGAGAGGTGCGACAGCCCAGCCCCTTTTTCCCCAAAAATCCGACTTTCTCCCCTTGTTTCTTTCCAATTCTAAACCCTCTCAACCTCAAGTTTTCAGCAGCAACACTTAGAATCATAAA
>NW_026032142.1:0-428 GCF_019186545.1 Solanum stenotomum
TGAAATTAGATTAGAACTTGAACTTGAACTTGAACATGAAATTGAAATTGAAATTAGAACTTGAACTTGAACTTAGAACTTAGAACTTGAACTTGAACTTGAACTTGAACTTGGACTTGAACTTGAACTTGAACTTGAACTTGGAACTTGGAACTTGGATCTTGGAACTTGGAACTTGAACTTGAACTTGAACTTGAAATTAGAACTTGAACTTGAATTTAGAACTAGAACTTGAACTTGAACTTTGAACTTAAACTTGAACTTGAACTTAGAACTTGAACTTGAACTTGAACTTAGAACTTGAACTTGAACTTAGAACTTAGAACTTGAAATTAGAACTTAAACTTGAATTTAGAACTTGAACTTAGAACTTGAACTTGAACTTAGAACTTAGAACTTGAACTAGAACTTGAACTTGAAATTAGAAC
>NW_026032143.1:0-274 GCF_019186545.1 Solanum stenotomum
CAGGACAAGCTGCTACAGGTATTGACTTCATGATCCCAACCCCTAACCCCATTACTATTGCTGAGGTAGCTGTTGGAGGTTTGGAAGGGAAGGGACAGGAGATACCTACTAACTTGCAGGAAGGGGTATCCAAAGGGAGGGGGGAACTGACTCATGCTAGGCATGAGGATGTGGATAGTGACCCTAGTGGAGACTATAGAGCCCCTGCTACCCCTATCAATAATCAACAACAAACAGTCACTCAACAGGTTACAGATACAGGGCAACAGCAGGG
>NW_026032144.1:0-269 GCF_019186545.1 Solanum stenotomum
TGATAGGCGTAACTGTCCTTCACAAGCTTGAAACGCCTCATATGGTGGTAGTAGCTAAAGAAAGATGTTTAATTGTGTTAATTTATTCTTGTATCAATTTCTATGCAACTTTTTATTTGTATTTTTGATCATCCCCGAGTGTTTATATTTTCAAATTTTTTCATTCACTTTTTTAAAAAAAAAAAATACATACACAAAATAATAACTATATATAATTAAAATAATAATACTATTCACCCTCCAAAAAAAGATACATACACAAAAATAAT
>NW_026032145.1:0-322 GCF_019186545.1 Solanum stenotomum
GGAGTTGCCTCCACACTTCAAGATCCACTCGGTGTTTCATGCAAGCGTCCTCAAGCCTTACCATGAGGACAAGGAAGACACTAGCCGGAACCAACCCCGCCGGGCCCCCATTACTGTCACTACCTCGCATGACCGGGAGGTTGAAGCTATCATAGATTATCAAGCCAAACGGAAGCGAGGTCAGCAAGCCAGCGCCATGTTCCTTGTACATTGGAAGGGACAATCTCCGGAGGAGGCCACATGGGAGAGATATGAAGACTTGTGGCAATTTAAGGACCAAATTCGGGATTTTCGGCAGCAATGCGCCGCGGTCGTCGCATCA
>NW_026032146.1:0-710 GCF_019186545.1 Solanum stenotomum
GCTATAGGACTCCAATCACAGTTCCAAGCCATCAGTTCATCTTCATTTTTGACAAACTTGGTCATAACATTGATTCTTATATCCTCAAGCATACCAATTATTGGCTTGTGTCTTGCTTCCAATATCCAAGAGTTAAATGACTCAACCAAATTGTTTTCCACCTTGTTGTTCTTGCAAACAGTGTCAAAAAATACTCTACACCAAGTTTGTATTGGAAAATGCAACATATGGTCTTTTGCTTCTTCAGACAGTTGACCTAAGGTCTTCAAATAATCATCCAACTCCTCTTTGTAGGTGCTCCATGCACACCACCACAATACCTTAGTCATCATTTTAGATCTCTTACCTTTTTTTCTCCAGTTGACCTCTATGTGCCTCACACAAAATCTATGCATAGCATTAGGTAAAATATTTTTAACAGCTTCAATTAATCCCTGTATATCAGTACAAGACAAATGAAAATACATAAGACAACAGATAAAGATTTATAAGATACAGTAAGTAAGAATGAATAAAGAAGTGACAAACATGAGAATTTACCTTTTGCATATCAGACATGAATGTGATTCCTTCTCCACTGTTGATGTTTAGAGACTTCTGAAGTAATTCCAAGAACCACACCCAAGATGCCTTGCACTCTCTGTCCACAATAGCCCAAGCAATAGGATAGAAATGGTTCATTGAGTCTTGACCAATAGCATATAACAATT
>NW_026032147.1:0-283 GCF_019186545.1 Solanum stenotomum
AACAATTTCACGATTCTCACATATCACAGTTATATCAATTTAAAGCAACATACCGTCTTTCAATATCGATCATTATTAGATATAAACGTAATCATCATAAGTAGATACACAACATAATTTAATGGTCCTCTCACGGAACCCAATTCATTGGTCTTCTCATGGTACCCACACCAAACTGTTAGTACACGAGAACGTGGTACCCGATCCCATGTTTATGCCGGAACGTGACAACTGATCCAATAATTATGCCGGAACGTGGCAACAGATCCCATATTTATGCCGA
>NW_026032148.1:0-442 GCF_019186545.1 Solanum stenotomum
TTTAATGTTTTTAAAGTTTTTCTTTGTTTTTTTTTGGGGTTTTGGGTTTCTTAGTGCTTTTTTTGGTTTAGGGTTTGGGGTTTTCTTTGGATTTGGGTTTTGGGCTTATGAATATAAGGGTTTAGGGTTCAAGGTTTAGAGTTTGGGATTTATGGTTCTTTAGGTTTAGGGGTTTTAAACTTTTTTTTGGGTTTTGTAGGATTTAGGTTTTCTTAGTGGTTTTTTAGGGTTTAGGGTTTAGGATCATAGGTTTTCTTTGTGATTTTTTAGGGTTTAGGGTTTAGGATCATAGGTTTTAGGGTATTATGGTTTATAAGGGTTTATGAGTTAGAGTTTCTTAGGGTTTCTTGGTTTAGGATTTAGGGCTTCGGATTTTAGGTTAAGAGTTTTTCAGAGTTTATGGTTTTTTTTTACGTTTATGATTTTTATGATTAAGGTTTTA
>NW_026032149.1:0-272 GCF_019186545.1 Solanum stenotomum
GATACTGGGTGTGGGACCCACTTTTCGTCCAAGCGAGCTCCAAATGGAAATTCCGCCTTCACCGTTGACTCCGAAATATCGTTTCCAATCAGATTCCATATAAGGTTTGTATTTTTCCGACTCCGAACGAGTCCGAAACATCGAAATTTAAGTTTGAAGGGTTGTAAAATTTTGACGCGGCGGTGACGTGGCAGAGGAGTGATATCTGGAAATTTCCAGATTTTAAGAACGAAATTCGTCCACTTTTTTTGTTCAACTTCAACTTGAGATTA
>NW_026032150.1:0-9689 GCF_019186545.1 Solanum stenotomum
GGTTTAAGTGTGAAGAATCAATCACATACTGTCAATGGAACAACTTTAAAGAAAAATGCTATCATTAAAGGAACATAATTACAACTCTTCATATTCTACCCCTTTTTCAAAAAAAAGTTTGTTGCAGTTGAAAAGTCAAAAGTTGCAACTTCTTCTTCAAAAGTTGCTACTCTTCTTCAGAAGTTGCAACTTGTCACATTCCTTATAAAAGAAAAGACAAGACTTCTGTTGGAAAGGAAGTGGAAATTTTCAAAAATGACTAGGAGGATTAAAAACGAAAATTTACAAACTACATTGAATCCCTTCGAGGTGTCTACTTATTGATATCATTGAAAGGATTGCTTTCAACCCTTAAATTTAATGAATCTTATATTAAGGTAGGTATGTATATAAATCAATTTTCACCTCTCTTTAAATTTTATTTTCTAATCGTTTGATTTGATTTCTCAGTTCCACGGTCCTTAATCAAGTCGGTAATGAAACTTATGTATATCAAAAGGTATTATTGGTCGACTTTCCTAATTTTAGATGGCCGGTGAACCGTCGGTTAGTAGTTCAAATATATATTTCTTTCCTGGATATTTGTAGAGCATTAGGGAATTTAGAAGACTTATAAAGGAAAGGTATGGTAATTTTTAATGTTTTTTGTATGTATTCACGTTTTTATCAATGTATTCTACCTTTTAAATGTGGTTACTTCTTCTGTAGTTTGAGTCTTTCAATAATAATGATTCAAATACATTGGAAATGATTAATCAAACAGTTGACGGAGGCCACATTGGTGCATCCTATGCGTTTGCCATAATTTCAATCTTTAAGGGGTGGTGAATCCATGAGATAAGGCTTAATGTTCATTGCCAACATGAACCAAACGGAGACACAAAAAACCAAGACATGTCGACATAAGTTACAGCAAGTTTTAGGTAAAATGTGGGTGTCAAAACCTCATGTGTTGGAAAAAAGATCCATTTGTTGCATTGTTCATCAACATGAGCAAAGCCTTCACAAGTATGGTTGGCCCAAGGGAAGTGACGATGAAGATGATATTCATTGTCAATTATGTAGCTGTAATTTAGAACTAGATTATATAGTTAATTGTTTTACCTCATACACATGTTGTTGGACATTGAACCTATTCCATCAGTTATGTCTGTTATTTTGTAGTTAAATTTTGTAGAACTGGCATATTAATCTATGTATTTCTATATCCCTATGTCTTCTTATTTTTTCATATTCAATAAGTTTTGTTATTTTTTTCTATTATATAGTTGTTTGCCATATGTGGCAACATATGTATATTTTTTTGTCATATGTGGAAACACATGTATATTCTGTTGGATAATTTGGCCATTTTTGTGTTGAAATTGCAACAAATTTGTCATATGTTGCAACAAATGGATAAACTTACATGTGATTTTTGGTATTAGTTCAATTAAGTTGTGACCTAATACAACATGTAGCACTAATATATATTTTTATAACATGTCTAAATATAAAATTATGGTCTAATACAATAATTTCATCAAATTTATTAATTATTTTTATAAATATTATTATACCACTAGTTTATCATACAATGACTATGTAATTCCATATGATAGTTAGATAACATCATAGGAAATCGTTGTTCAAAGTGTTATAGAATTTTTTTTTTATTGCTAAGTTATGGTCCAAAGTAATAAAATATGCTTCAATTTAATATTTTTTATTAAATTACCTAATTTATCGATTAATACATCCAACAAATTGGCATTCGTGACAACATGTGTACATTCTTTTGGATAATCTAGTGAATTTTGTGTTGAAATTGCAACAAATTTGTCATATGTTGCAACATATGGATAACCTTACATGTGATTTTTGGTATTAATTCAATTAAACTGTGACCTAATACAACATGTAAAACTAATATATAGTCTTATAACATGTCTAAATAGAAATTATGGTCTAATATAACAACCTTCATCAAATTTATCAATTAATTTTACAAATATTATTATATCACTAGTTCATCATACAATGACTAAGTAATTTCATATGATAGTTATATAACACCATAGAAAATCGTTGTTCAAAGTGTTATAGCATTTATTTCATTGCTACGTTATGGTCCAAAGTAATAAAATATGGTCCAATTTAACATTTCCTATTATTAAATTACCTAATTAATGATTAACACAATCATCATATTAGCATATGTAGCAACACATGTACATTTTATTGGATAATCTGGTCAATTTTGTGTTGATAATTGCAGCAGATTTGTCATATGTTGCAACATATGGATAACCTTATATGTGCTTTTTGGTATTAATTCAATTAAATTGTGATCTAATACAACATGTAACACTAATATATAGTCTTAAAACATGTCTAAATACAAAATTATGATCTAACACAACAACCTTCATCAAATTTATCAATGATTTTTACAAATGTTATTGTATCACTAGTTCATCAAACAATGACCAAGTAATTCTATCTGATACTCATATAATATCATAGGAAATCGTTGTTCAAAGTGTTGTAGAATTTTTTATTGCTAATTTATGGTCGAAAGTGATAAAATATGGTCAAATTAAACATTTTCTCTTATCAAATTACCTAATTTATCAATTAACACATCCATCAAATTGGTATTTGTGGCATCATATGTACATCCTGTTGGATAATCTCATAAATTTTGTGATAAAATTGCAAGAGATTTGTCATATGTTGCAACTTATGGATAACCTTACATGTGATTTTTGCTATTAAATCAATTAAATTGTGAACTAATACAACATGTAACACTAATATATAGTCTTATAACATGTCTAAATATAAAATAATGGTCTAATACAACAACATTCATCAAATTTATCAATTATTTTACAAATATTATTATTCCACTAGTTCATCATACAATTACTAAGTAATTCCATATGATAGGTATATAACACCATAGGAAATCGTTGCTCAAAGTGTTATAGCATTTTTATTGCTAAGTTATGGTTCAAAGCAATAAAATATGATCCAATTTAAAATTTTCTAGAATTTAATTACCTAATTTATCGATTAACACATCCATCAAATTGACATATGTGGCAACATATGTACATTCTGTTGGATAATCTGGTCAATTTTTTGTTGAATTTGCAATAAATTTGTCATATGTTGCAACATGTGGATAACCTTACATGTGATTTTTGATAGTAATTCAACTAAATTGTGACCTAATACAACATGTAACACTAATATATAGTCTTATAACATGTCTAAATACAAAATTATGGTCTAATACAACAACCTTCATCAAACTTATCAGTGATTTTTACAAATATTATTATATCACTAGTTCATCATACAATAACTAACTAATTTCATATGATAGTTATATAACACCATAGGAATCATTGTTCAAAGTGTTTCATTGTTCAAAGTGTTATACCATTTTTTATTGCTAAGTTATGGTCCAAAGTAATAAAATATGGTTTAATTTAACATTTTTTTATTAGTATTACCTAATTTATTGATTAACATATCCATCGAATTAGTATCTATAGCAATATATGCATATTTTGTTGGATAATCTGGTCAATTTGATGATGAATTTGCCACAAAATATGAAGAATTTGCAACAGAATATGAAGAAGTTGCAACAAAATACAATATGTTGCATTCCCATGGGCAGACCTCGACCCATAACTGGACCAACATCAATTAGCGGCCCATTCTCCTCCTCACTCACTCATTATAAATAGGTAAACTTAGGCTCCCTTAATTCGCACTCGCAAAGCAAAGCTCTCATTTTTTATTTTCTTCCTCAGCTCTCCTCTCTCCACTCTCACTCATAAAATCACCCTCCATTAGAAGATGTTACCATGTTGGACGAATCTAAGTCTCCGCATGCTCGTGTTTTGGGTAATAATGTTATTATGTTGTTCTCAACTAATATGATTTCTTCTTCAACTGTGCTCTCAATGCATGAGTGATGGTCATTGTCTATTTTTATCGGATCTTGTCTAATAAAGGATAGCTTCATCTTTTTGTAAATCTTCTTGATTTATAACATCTTGTTTGGTCTTGTGACGGAGTGCATGGGTAGCTCACTATGGTTGTTTGTTTTTCTATAGGTGGACTTGTGATGGAGTGCATGGGTGGCTCTGATCCACCACCCTTCAAGAATGTTGATGCCCCTCCAGGTTTAATCTATCAATGTTGACTCCAGATCCAAGTCCGTTTTTGTTGGCTAAAGGAGTAGTATAGATGTAAATTTTGGTTATTTTGTTGGCGTTAATTCCTTTGTAAATATAGATGCTTCTACGTAGCCTAGCCTTCTATGAATGGTGATTCTACTTTCATGTCACTATCAATAGCATGCTTAATTTTGCCAAATTATGTGCTTGAATTTCTCTTTGGAAGCTGGATGTTGTATTGGAAATTTATAATTACCACACATAATTGACAGTTGTTTCAACAAATTAAATAACGCTGCTTGTTTATAGACTAAATCCCTCAAATTGACATATATTTCAACAGATAAAAAGTGTTGCTTCATAAATACTAAATCCATCAAAATGTCATATGTTGCAACAGATTAAAAAGTGTTGCTTTATAAAAGCCATGGGCATGCCCAGCCTAAAACTGGCTCAATCGGCCTATTATTTCATTTTTTGTAAGGGATATAAATAAGTTGTTCAAGATAGGGTTTTCTTTTCTTCCTCGCCGCTTCGGTTTCTCCGCTTTCTCTCTCTCTTTCTCTCTCCTCTCTCTCATTTTTATCTTTTAATTTATTTTTACGTGATGAAGTGCATGAGATATAAATGTATATTTATGTTTATGTTAATGTTAAATAATGATGTTATTTATTTTATTAGTTGTTATGTTCTTTATTTTATTAACACACAGCTAAGGTGCGTGCGTGAATTTATCAATTTGGTTTGGTTAAATCAAATCAATAAATAAGAGATTCACCTTTCATATGCTGTCAAATCTATATAGTCATTGGGTAAGAATGATTTTTTTTAAAATATAGCTCAGTACTAGAGATCTCATGAAATAGTTGGCTAGTTTAGTTTATTTTTGTTAGTTTTTATATAATGTCAAATGCAATATTGAATCTAATTTGTAATGATGAGAATGATCTCATATTGGGTGTGAAAATCTGTTGCAAACATGGAGATTTACTTTTGATGCAAACATTATGGTCGGAGGATAATTTAGGTCAAAGATTTTAGTTTTGTCCACGCTATCGAGTATGTTTTCTACAACTTGGTCTGGAGATCTGTTGTTTGTCTTTGTTTTGCTTTTTATTTAATTTAAATTTCTTTGTGGTGTGTTTTAGGAGAATGCATGAAACTTTTTTAGATAAAAGGATCGTAAAGATGTTGATATACGATCCAATTTCATTATTTTGAGATTGGCGAAGAGAATTAAGGAGTTGGAATTTGATCATGAAAGACATATTGAAAGAAGTAATAAATGGGTGATGAATGAGAAGAACAAGAGCAAATGTTGTAACAACTAGAAGCTAATCTTTGTTTTCATTGTTGTGGTCTTTTTTATATTTTTCTGCATTACCAAGAATGCTACGAAGGATAGAAAATTCCCATGTAGTTGTGTGCAACCATTAAAATTATCATAGTTATTGAAATAAATAAACATAGTTTTCCACTTATGTTCCAACATATGCACAATTATGTATACTTGTTTTTAACATAACATAACAACAATCACAAGATGAGTCATATGTTGCTACATATGGCCAATACGTTGCAACATATCACACATCTGTTTCAACACATGACTCATGTGTAGCAACATGGATCATCTGCTGCAACAGATAAAACAAGTAAACATAGGTATGCACTTTTGTTCCAACAGATGCACAATTATGTATACTTGTTCTTAACATAACCTAACAACATATGTTGCAACAGATAAAACAAATAAATATAGTTATGCACTTCTGTTTCAACAGATGTACAATTATGTGTACTTGTTCTTAACATAACATAACATCATATGTTGCAACAAAGAAAATAAATAAACATAGTTATGTACTTTTGTTTCAACAGATGCACAATTCTGTGTACTTTTAACATAACATGACATTAATATCATATGTTGCAACAGATAAAATAAAACATTGTCATTAATTACAAACGCATTGTCAAGGTCGAAACTCCGAGATACTATCCCAGCAGTTCAAACTCTGCATCCTTCCAACTGTATTGTCACACAACTTGGTGTTGGTAGGTTGAATTGATGTACCGATTATCAAATTCTTAATAAATGCAAGTGAGTATGACCAGCACGCGAAATTGGTTCACTAAGAAACTTTCCTGGCAAATGTTTCATTATTCCACTTTGCCTCAACAAGTTTCACATCAACTCGAACACGGATTGTATGAATGTCAAGAACTTGTCATGTTCATAATCCATCATGTTGCATTTATAAACATTCATACGACCCTCGTGCAAGAGGATCTCAAGAATCACAAAATGATTATTATTCGTGTTCATGATTTGTAAACATTCATACGACCCTTTTTTGCCCCAATCCAATCCATGCCTCCAGGGTATGGTCTTATTCCCCTAACATAGTTAATCATATCGCCATTCCATACAAACTCATCGAGTAACTGCTTTAAGCTTCTGTCACCAGTTGTTGTTGCCTTCTCGTACTTTTTTTGAAGTTGGTGTAGAAGTCGAGATCCATGATTCTATCCATGAAATCATAGCACTCATGGAATCTCAAATGTCTCTCCCGCATGAAGCTTAGAATTTCATCAACATACTAAAATAAAATTAATATTAAAGAGTAAAGAAGAGTAATCATTGAAAAGATAAAATAAAAGATTATAAATTGAAGGTTAGTACAGAAAATTACCCAGTCTTCCCACCACTCGTCTATACTTGTCATCTTCCTAAAATCATTTCCATAAAAAAATGTCGTATCTTGCACGCTGATCTTTTATTTTCATCAGTTTCAAAAATATAACCTTTTTAGCTACATGCACCATTTTATAAGCATTCACATGTTTGAGCTCCATCTTCTCTCCTATGACCATTGGCAGTTATCTAAATATTTTTTCTTCAAAATGTGTATTCCCTTAATAAAGGATTTTTTTCTCATCTGGGCTTGTGGAGAATATGAATCCCGAACCTTGTTTGATGGAATGACCTTGTCCCTCCCCCCCCCCCACCCCCTCCCCTATTTTATTTAAATTCAATTGCAACCTCACTCAATGTTTGAAGTTACATGATAGAATCATCATCATGTTTCCTGCACTTCTCACATAAAAAGCTAGAGTATCTACTACAAGAAGTAGCCCAAACACTTTGTCCATCAACACCAGTACCAACACAAATACCACCATCAACATCAACACCGACACCAATATTAACAACAGACCCTTGCCGCTGCATCAACCATATCCTCATTAAAAACAACTAACTGATAATTAACTCTTGCCCTTTTAATGGTTGTTGCTCAAACCAATTCCCTTTTAACTCTATCAACTACAGGATCAAATAATGTTATAACAAACCCTAGAGTAATTAGAAATGGCATTTGTAACTCCTTTTCTATTGGGAGAAGTCATGGATGCACAATCTAAAATTACAAAAATGAGTCATCTGTAGAAATATTTAGATCACATGTTGTAACATATGGGTCATATGTTGCTTCAAATGGGTTATATATTGCAATATTTGGGTCACATGTTGCAACATATGCATCATTTGTAGCAACATATGACTCATATGTAGCAACACATGGGTCATTTGTAGCAACATTTGTGTAACATGTTACAACAGATGCATCATCTGTAAAAACATATGAGTCATCTATAGCAATTTTTGGGTCACATGTTGTTACAGATGGGTGATATGTTGCAACATATGAGGCAAATATAGCAATATTTAAATCACATGTTGCAACAAATATATCATCTATAGAAACATATGACTCATATGTAGCAATATGGATCTGTAGCAATATTTGCGTCACATGTTGTAACAGATGCATCATCTGTAGAAACATTTGTATTACATGTTGCAACAGATGCATCATTTGTAGCAACATATGAGTCATCTGTAGCAACATATGCATCAACTGTATCAATATTTGACACATATAACATAATTTGTATTTTGTAATATAACAACTTACTGCATCATCAGGAGGGTTAAAAAGATTTGGAGGATTTTTAACTCAATATCCTTGGAAATGAAACCTCTTCTTCTTTTGCAGTTATTTGATGCCTCAAATGAGGAATGACTTCAAATACTCACCAAGAACATCGGAAAGTACTTTGTTGTTTCAAGTCGATCTCTGGGAAGATCAACAACATTTCAAAGAGGTCTACATCATCCAACAACTCGAGAAGTACGCTATTGAAGGACCTCGAATCTTGAAGAATCTTAAGAGAGAAGAATCAAGAGAACAATAGATTTGTACTCACAATGATTCATCAATAAAATTACATTTTTCTTTTATTTATTTTGCTTGCGATCAATTATCAGCGCCTACAAAAATTTGTTGCAAACAAATTTGGCACGTCCAGTGGGACCAATTCTTCTCTTCCTCCTACAAATCAAAAAACAACAAGTTCAACTTTGCAATGGCCTTCAAGAAGATCAATTATGTTTCATGCAAGGACTCTACTGTTGCCACATTTGTTGATTCTAGTGATGTTGATCCAATAATTGAACGGGTGTTCAAGACAAGTGCCTTGAATAGATCTGAATATTTAATCTCCTTGGAGATGGCAAGAAAGAGTAAGTGTCAAATGACATTAAAAACTATAATCTTTAGGGGCAACATTGCATCTAAGTTGTTTGATGAACTTTCTTACTCTGGCTTCAACTTTTGTGAATCTAAGAATTCAGTGGATTCTTCAATTTCAACAAAGGTTAGCTCCTTGATGGTTGACGCAACTGATATGAATGAGAAGTTTGCAATGATGGAGCAAACCATTGAAGCCTTGAAGAAGTCTATTGATGACAAAAATCTCTAAATCTCCCAAATTATGAGCAAGTTAGATCTCTACAACTCTAGAGAGTCACATCACAATCTAAAAATGCAAGAAAAAGTTGATATTGATTCTCCCACCAAGCCAGTTGACTCTAAAAGTGCAAAGTGCTTTGCTTCAATGGCCACTCTAAAAGTTGAACAACTACAAGATATGATCGCAAACACAATTAAATCTCAAAATGGTGGCCCGCCACAAAGTTCCTTAGGATATTCAAAGTCGTATTCTAAGAGAATTGAGGGTCCACTTATGCCAATTCGATATCAACCATCAAAATTGCAACAATTTGATGGAAGGGGAAATCCAAGGTAACATATTGCCAATTTCTTCGAGGCTTGTAGCAGTGTCGTTACACATGGTGATCTTCTTGTCAAGCAGTTTATTCATTCTTTAAAAGAAAACACCTTTGATTGGTATACGAAATTGGAGCCTTAATCAATTGATTGTTGGCAGCAACTAGAAAATCAATTTCTCAATCATTTCTACAGTACCCAACATACAGTGAGCATGATGGAATTGACAAACACTAAACAAAGTAATGATGAATCTGTAGTAGACTACATCAATCGTTAGCGAATGTTGATCGCTTAGATTGCAAGGACAACTTTCTGAAATCTCTGCAGTTGAAATTTGTATACAAGGAATGCATTGGGGCCTTGTATATATCTT
>NW_026032151.1:0-313 GCF_019186545.1 Solanum stenotomum
GAAGTGGCTATGTCTGCCTCTGCCCTGATCATCAGACCTACCACCTGACCTGCCTCCTCGGGGACCACCCCGTATACCCTGCTGACCACCTCTACGGTCCTGACCCTGACCACGGCCTCTAACTGGAGGTGCTGGTAAAGCTAGGGGAGCTGCATGAGGAGCGGGAGCAATCCGACTATGCTGAGGGCAGTCCCTGGCCCAATGACCCATCTCACCACACTCATAGCAACCCTGTCGAGGGCGACTCCCAGAAGAACGACCACCATGGCCTGAAGGACCCGACTAAAACACCTCGCGGCCCTGACTCGAACTA
>NW_026032152.1:0-1021 GCF_019186545.1 Solanum stenotomum
GAGATATGATCGCTTGAAGGTTCAAGTGAACACCCTGACATTAAAAAATATCTCATATACAATATATAATTTTTTATTGAGAAGGTTCAAGTGAACACCCTGACAATCCCTTAGATCCGCCTTTACAATTGGAGAAATCTTTACATTCTACATTGAGCCTTGAAATTTGAGGATCACCATATAAAGTGTTTCCCTCTTGGATTGATCCTACCTAACAAAAAATTAAATTAATCAGGTCGATTAGTTAAAATATTAGAAAATAATAATTGACCAATCCAATAAAGTGGAAACTCACTCATCGGTGAACACTCAAGTATGAACGCAATTTGAAGCATATTTTAAATTAATTAATGGATATACATGGAACAAAACCTAACAAAAGAAACTTTATTCTATTTTCTCGCTTTATTTTCTTCCAGTGTCTTTCCTATTCAAAGCCATCATTTCTATCAACCTTCCTACACTATTTTAAAAGTCAAATTTAGAAATATATTTTTTTTTTAAAAAAAAACAGGAAGATATGGCAGTAACATAGAAATCACTTGGTTTGTACTATATATTTAGTTGTTAAGTTTGACTCATACTGGGTTTTGACCAATTAATATTGACCAATATAAATAAAATCCATTTCTTTTAGATAAATTTAAAGTTTGATAAAAATATATTCGTTCATAACTTATGATAAAATTGATTATACATAATACTTCTTCCATTCACTTTTACTTGTCATTTATTTCTAAAATAAAATATTCTTTTTTTTTTTTTTTTACTTAACATCAATTAATGGCTATAGCACTATTTTTTTTAATAGATATGTCAAGTCAAATAATGACAAGTAAGAATGAACGGAGGGAGGACGTACTATTAATCTTCAACAACCACCATTTTAGTTTTTTCCTAGCAACCCCCTCTCACATATTTTGTTTACCAACCATCATTTGTTCCTCTCTATTTATACTCACCACATGATATCCCATCTTACCACAACCAAACCAAAAAAAATTCTAAGTTCACAACATTT
>NW_026032153.1:0-273 GCF_019186545.1 Solanum stenotomum
CGATACTACTCCCAAAAATGTACTGACTTTTATGTTTTTAAAACATATTTCTTCCTGCTGATATGAGATAATTACTCAAAAAAAACTAGCTCGAAGGCTTTTTGGAAATCTCAGTTTCCAACCTTGTTTAAATGTAAAAACATTTCTTTAAAACTTCTTTGGGAATACATAGTTCCCTAATAACTTTGAGAAAAGAACTCAATTTTTAAACTCTTTACTCTACTTGAACTCTTGGCTTGATGTGGAACTCTTAACTTAACATGAAACTTTTAA
>NW_026032154.1:0-11944 GCF_019186545.1 Solanum stenotomum
TTTCTATCATAAATAAATCATGGCTCGATCACGGCGCTTGTTTTATTAATTGGACTTATTTTAATTTTTTAATTTAATCTATTTTAAAATTAGATTAAATTATTTTATTTACTTTATTTGTTGCAAATTAATAAGAACAAATAAAATAAAACATCTATTTTGATATTAAGATAGAGTAAAGTGAAACGGATGGAGTATTGGAGTATATATTTAGGCAGGGGTATAACATATGTATAGTTATTAAGGTGTCCCTGTTTCGTTTATTCATAGTGACCTTTATTCTAAAATAGTAGTGGCTCTAAGCCAATTTTGATACTCAAAGACAACTTTGTAGAAAGACATCTAACTTTGAATTCTCATCCCATGGGGAAGTTGTCACAAATTTTGATTATAGTATGCAGGGGTGGATTTAAAAAGGGGCAAGAGGGGTTTATTTGAACTTCTTTGATGAAAAATAATATAAGATATTTTTTACAAATTTTAATGTATAAATTTGAATTTCTTAAACACAAACTTAGAGGTTAGGGAGTTCAAAACTTACCATAAGGTTCAAAATTCACAATGTAAGCTGGACAAAATTTAAAGTGATCTCAAGAAAGACCATAAGTTGCAAATAGTTCCCTTCATTAACTTATGTGTTAAAAAGGACAAAACTGAAATTTTACGAAAACGCTTGGGAAGTTAAGCCCAACATTCCTTGCTATTTCTATCAAACTTCGGCCTCTTAGCCCATTCCTCTTATTAGGCCCAAGCCCCGTTTAACTTGCCAGTTGACACCAACAAATTAGTTTTTACTTTCTACCATAAAAATTTGGGAAAGTCACTTAAATTTGGGAAACTACCTAATTATATATAGCGGTATACTCTTTGTAAAATTATCTTTCTATAACAATCATACTTAAATATTGTTTAGTATTATTTTGTAAAAAGTATAAAATGTATAAAAATAAAATATTAAAATGGGATGGTGTAATATCCCGGAAACTAGAAAGTTGAACTAGAGAGTTCTAGAGCTTTTCGTAAGAGTTTTAGAGTGTGGTATGAGGATTAAAAATCACAAAATTTATTCCTGTACTTAGAATGGAGTTTTAGGGGCTAAAAGTCGAGGTACCACCCCCCAAGGACCAAGGGGTCCTTGAGGAGGACCTCAAAACAGCCCCAAAAGCTGTCAAATTGGCAGCACCTACGGATGCCACCTACTGGCCGTAGATGGACCCACGCCCCGTGGGTTGGGGTCGTGGGTCAAGGCCTGAGTTGGCCTGCAATTTTCAGCTGCAGTACCTCACCTACGGAGGTGCAGCACACTCAGTAGATCCACCCACGGTCCATGGGTGGGGGAGTCGTAGGTGTGAGTAGATTTTCAACTTTAGTTTTTAAGTTAGGGGTTTGGGAGTTAATTAGTAATTAGTTAGGGGTTAAGGGAGGTCGGTTAGTTAGTTATTAAACCCTCTATATAAGCTTAATAGATCCCTAAACAAAATCAATTCATTCATTCTTCAAAGAACCCAAACTCCTTCTCAAATATTTCTCTCTAAGACTCCATTGAAGAAGAAGAAGAAGAAGAATGTCAAGTCTAGGGTTCAAGGGACTGCCTTTCCTCCTCAAATTCGTAGATAATCTTCACCTAAGGTATGTTAGCTTAATCATCTATGGGTTCTTCCACCCATAGAGCCCCCTAGATTTCCCCCAAATTGAGAAGAAAAGCCCCAATCTAAGCTAGGGTTTCTTCCAAAGTGTGGGTAGTGTTTAAGTATGATTCCAATTGGTTGGATAATACTCAATTATGATTGTTTTAGTATTGATCATGATGTATTGATGATATTATATGTTTCTATGGCTAACTCTAAGTCCAAATTGAGGAAATCAAAGTATGTGGGTCTAAGTCTTGTAGAGGGAAATTGATGAATCTTAATTGATCCTCTAGAATTGTTGACTTGTATATCAATTGTTCAAGATTAAAGGTAATTAGACATGAATTGAACTAGATCATGGTATATATATGATGGATCTTGACTAAGTAAACTTGAAGTTGAACCTTTAGGATGAATTATGACTAGAATCACCTAGTAATGAAGAATGTGATTAGATTACCTAGAAATCTAGGTATGAATGATGATAGTAAGAAGTAAAGCTTTGAGAGTAAGACTTGTAGTCATGAATGCTGATCACTAGGGTTTGAAAGTAAATCCAATATAATGAACTATGAATGTTAAGGCTTTGAGAGTAAAGTCTATATGTGAGATTAGAAGATTAAAAATATAGAATTGTGGTAGAAGGCCTATACCTACCTAATCTACATTATGAGTGCTTAAGTGCACAAAGTGATAGAATCACTTGAGTTAAGCTAGTATCTATGTCTAATGTAGAATTCTAGATATGGTATCATGCATGAACATGATATGACATGAAAGGTTCTCTCACAAAGAATGATTCTATGTTGAAAGTATATTCTCACATAAAATGAATCTAAGCCCTAGGATTATGAGATGTGATGAGGCTTGTGGTGATTCCCCTAAAAGACCTTTGCATGATAGGGATGTGCGGTGAATTCCCTTACTCCTAATTAGTTAAGCATGGGGAGTGTGAGGTGATTACCTATGATCCTTATGTGATGATGTGAAGGTGAATACCTACATTACACATAAAAATGGATATGGAGGAGAATACATATATCCCATTAAAATGAACATGGAAGCGATTACCTATGACTCATTAAGTATGTATGACTAGAGGTGAATATCCTTGTCTTTATGATTCCATGATATGTGTGGCTTGAGGTGACTCCCCCTGTCCTTCATAATGAACTAAACATATATGCCTTGAGGTGACTCCCCCTTGCATTTATGAACATGAGCATGCGCATGATTAGATTTGATTGTAGTTTTAGAGGCCCCTCCAATACATGCATGACTAAGAGGTTATTTCCCTTGTCTTTATGATGTTAAGAGATGATAAACATGAATGATGAACATAAAGTGTCTAGCTTAGCATGGGTAGGATTATGGGGTCTTGTTCATGCATGGCACAAGCTTGCCTTAAGGTGACTAATGAAGTGTTTCTCTTATATGATGTATGATTAGATAGGATTGTGCTATAGTTGCCTTCCTTGTTATGTTATGATTGACTAAAGGTGAAAGATTTCCTTGGTTATGAAGTAAGCTAAGAATGAAACCAATGAGTGGTAAGTATACATATGGTGACTTCAAGGGTATGCTTAGTGTGAATGATCTTATGGGATGCCTTTCATGCATGACACAAGTGTGTCTTGAGGTTACTTAGAAGTATAGTGCTCTTAGTACATGAAGCTTAGGTCTTGACTATGCATATAGACTATGATTAAGATGACCAAAAATGGATACTTAGCTTGGATGCTATTCATGCATTGCACAAATATGCTTTGGAGGTTACTTGAGAATAGTCCTATTATGGTACAAATGACCAAGAGTTGAATAATGCTTATATGATGCTTATGTTGGAGACTTTGCTTATTATTATGATATTGTCTCTTATACTTATAGTTTATGTTTCATGAAGTATTTCTAATGATTTTGGATTATGTCTTATATTGACTAACCCTTGTCTTATGCTCTTATGGTTATGCTAGCTAACATATTTAGTACATTTTGTACTAACACATACTTTGCCTACATTCTAATCAAATGTAGGGTTTGGAGACTTGAGTGCTATTTTGGAGATAGGTTTCTAAGGAGCTAAGGAGTTGAAGATCTTGGTGAGTCCCCAAAGCTTCGAGGACAAAACCTACTATTTCATTTATGTCTTTTATTTCATATTTTTGGAGACTATTGTATGGGTTGTGTCCCAATAGTTTTATTTTAAAGTTGTACTCTCTCCGTTTCACAAAGAATGATCTAGTTTGACTTGGCACGGAGTTTAAGAAAATAAAGAAGACTTTTGAATCTTGTGGTCCTAAATTAAAGTTATGTCAAATGTATAAAATTGTCCTTTAATCTTGTGGCCTTAAACATGCCACATAGAAAGTTGAAATTAAAATGTTACCAGAAAAAGAAAGAGGTCATTCATTTTGAAACTGACTAAAAAGGAAATGAGGTAAGTCTTTTCGAAATGGAGGGAGTATTAGATAGTTTGAGACAAACTATAGAAAGACTTCTGCTTGTTTTTGTAAAGATTTTGATTGTATGGATAAAGTTTTAATTTTTTCGTACTTTTCTATTATCTTATGTTCATGATATGCTAAGGGCTTGTATGAGACCCCTTCGGGTTCAAGTACGCCGTGTTACCTCTAGGGTATACCCCTGGGTCGTAACAAACTTGGTAATCAGAGCACAAGGTTTAGAATGGTTCAAGGATTGTCTCAAACCACGTCTAGTAGAGTCTTGTTCATAAATGTGAAGCGTGCCACATTTATGAATAGGAGGCTATTGGATGTTTAGGATATCTCACTTTTTCATTCTCTTAGTCGTACCATAGAGTTTGGCTTTAATAGGTCCTTCTTCTAATTTGTGCCCTATGGTTTTCAGGGTATGGCTAATACAAGGGCTAATGCTATGAGAAATGAGAAAGGAAATGTGGATCAAGAGGTTCCTCTCCAAGTTCCACCCTAAGATCCTCCTCAAGATCCAATTGACCCTATAGTGGAGAATGTGACTCATGTAGAATTCAGGTCCTCTATGTAATTGTAAGTTCAAGCTATGACGGCTCAATCCAATAGGGATGTTGGGCCCCATGTGAACCCTAATGTGAATTCTGCAGCCTTAAGAGTGAGGGAGTTTATTAAGATGAAACCTCAGGAGTTTTATGGCTCCAAGGTGGAGGAAGATCCCAAGGATTTTGTAAATGAGATGTGTAGGATTATTGATATCATGGGGGGTGACTTTGGTAAAGAAAATAGAGTTAGCCGCTTACCAATTGAAAGAGGTAGCTCAAATATGGTATGGTCAATGGAAAGGGAGTAAGCCGGTAGAAGCCGGTCCTATAGAGTGGGATGTGTTTGAGAAGGCATTCTTTGATAGGTTCTTTCCCCTAGAGTTGAGGGAGGTAGCATGAGTGTTCAAGAGTATTCCCTAAAGTTTACTCAACTCTCTAAGTATGCTCCAACCTTAGTGGAGAATTCAAGAGCTGAGATGAACCATTTCATGATGGGAGTATCCAAATTAGTAGAAAATGAATGTTGTGTGGCAATGCTTATAGATGATATGGATATCTCACGTCTTATGGTTTTCGCCCAACAAATGGAGGAGTCAAAACTTAAGAAAGAATCTAAGGAGAAAAAGAGGTCTAGGTTAAATGTGATAAGTCCTTGGATGATGAGTCTGATGGACATGGTCGCTCTAGGTTTAGACAAAAGTTCCCGGGCAAGGTCCCTTAAGTACTCCTAAGTGCAACCAAAAGAGGGTGTCTAACCCCAAGTCTAAAGACGATGGTAGTGAGATTCTATTGTCGGGGTGTAGTAAGTGTGATAGAAGGCATAAGGGTGAATGCTTAACGGGCTCTAATGTTTGTTTTAGTTGTGGTGAGTTGGGCCACAGGATAAGGCATTGCCATAAGGTTGCTAGAAATGAAGAGGATAGTCGTCGTAGGTCCCAACCCTATCCTTTCTCCGGTCCAATTGGTATGAGTGAGAAGGCTCCAACAAAGAATAGGCCTTAAGTTCTCCAATTTAGAGGTGAACAAAAGGGATCTCCTTATGTTGCTACCGGTATGTACTTTATGCTTTATCTAGATTCCAATGTTGTTTGTCTTTTATAACTTGATGAATTAGATATGATAAACTTTGATGTTGTCATTAGTATGAATAGGTTGCATTATGGTTATGTTTAGTTGATGATAGGACCCGACATAGTCATGATGAGTTTTGAGGTATGTTAATAGATTTGACGAATGGGATGTTATAGTAATGCCTAGATGTGTTGAGTGAGTAGACTACTCAAAGAAGGGTAGAAGTGTAATTCACCATGGTTTAGAATCACCTAGTGTGATGGATGTGAAAGCTTAGTGATGACTTGCTCTGACCTTAGAATTGAAAGAAGGGATGCTTAAAAGAGTATGTATAGGCTTTCTCCCGAGGGGGAGATAATGTGCTTAGATAGCAAGGTCGTTGAGTATCCTTGATGTTCATGAGTTAGGTTTGCTTGAAATTCTCACCTTGAGAGGTGTAGTGAATATGAGAAGTTTAGTCCCGGTTTGGTAGGCTCATATGAGATCTTGAGTGGTGCTAGTAAGGTTGTTTGTGAGCTAGAATTGCTTAAAGAGAACCTCTCTAAATTAGAAGTACTAGTGGGGATCTTAGACCGGCAAGTTAAGACATAGAAGATCAAGGAATTTGTTCCATGAAGTGGTAGGGAGTGTTCTTTAGTAAGGAATTTGGTTAAGAGTGCTACTTGGGAGGCTAAGGGCCAATGAGATGTCCCGATATCCTCATCCTTTTTCCTTGTATTCCTCATTTAGCATTTAAGATCTTGAGATTATAAGTTCCTCTTGATTTGCTTTTATATGAAACCATGGGTGATTTGTGTTTTGCCATGACTTCCTAATATGCATGTTCATGAAAATGCTTAGGTCTTGTTCGAAATGACTTATATGCATTGTTTTCCTCATGTTGTAGTGCATTTGAAGAGTTCCATATAGATTTCATGAGATGAATATATGAGCATGCCTTTGTTTGGAGTTGAAAGATTCCTCTTTGAATAAATATTTTTTGAGAGTAAATTGCATTTAGGCTCCATGAGTGTGTGTTGAGCATGTTTTAGTTGGGAGATGGTAGTTCCTCCTTGAAAATGAGTAAATATAGAGTTTCATGCAATTTGGGTTGGTAGAGGTAGTTCCTACTCCATTATGTTGCATGAATTTGTTTAGCTTGGAATTGAAGTATTCTTTCTTGGTTGTGTGCATTTAGATTAGTGCATGCATGATGGGCTGCTAGTTTAGAGTTGTGACTTTAAAAAGTGCTTAGAATCGTCATTCGAGGACGAATGATCCAATGGGGAAATATTATAATATCCCGGAAACTAGAGAGTTCTAGAGCTTTTCGTAAGAGTTTTAGAGTGTGGTGTGAGGATTAAAAATCACAAAAATGATTTCCGTACTTAGAATGGAGGTTTTAGGGGATAAGACGTCGAGGTACGACCCCCCAAGGACCACCCAAGGGGTCCTTGAGGAGAACCTCAAAACAGCCCCAAAAGTTGTCAAATTGGCAGCACCTACGGATGCCACCTACTGGCCGTAGATGGATCCACGCCCCGTGGGTTGGGGTCGTGGGTCAAGGCCTGAGTTGGCCTGCAATTTTCAGCTGCAGTACCTCACCTACAGAGGTGCAACACACTCGGTAGATCCATCCACGGTCCGTGGGTGGGGGAGTTGTAGGTGTGAGCAGATTTTCAACTTTAGTTTTTAAGTTAGGGGTTTGGGGGTTAGTTAGTAATTAGTTAGGGTTTAAGGAAGGTCGGTTAGTTAGTTATTAAACCCCCTATATAAGCCTAATAGACCTTTAAACTAAATCAATTAATTCATTCTTCAATGAACCCAAACTCCCTCTCAAATATTTTTCTCTCTAAGACTCCATTGAAAAAGAAGAAGAACACCCTCAACTTAAATTTGTTGTTTGTCCACAAGCGACGCACCAAGACTCTAAACGACACTTGTATAGAAGCAAGCAACTTAAGCACAAACAATTACATGACTCTCTATCCTAACTCTCTTTTCGGGTGCAAAATCTGATCTCTTAGACTCGACAAGCTAATTCATGTAGATCAAAATATGACACACATCGACCAACCAACACACAACATACACTGTTTCACTATCACCAAGGTACCAACTTTCCGACAATGCAACTGATGTCCTTACTTCAAACGAAATCCCTTTTTTATTCACAATTCATACAAATTTGAGTACAAGGATTCATTCAACACTCACACTCAGAAGTAACATCAAGTACAATTAGTGCCCAATACCATAGGCTTGCCCTTATTTTCACTACTTAGACTCTCTAAACTAGATTCTAGGATCACTATAGGATTTTCTTGGCTTGTAACATAGGCTCAGGGTCAGGTGTGGTACATTTGGGTACTTCTTAATGACTTTCTGCCCTCCTTGACATTACACTAGGTTTTCAACCTCTTTTTGCCCTATTTTGACATCCTACAGTTTTACCTTCTTTCCCTTGATTTTCTTCAACTATGGATGTGACATTATTTCTTTGTAGCTCTTTATTTTTTTCACTTTCTTCTTTTTCGTGCATTTTATTCTTTTCTTTAGCTTTCAACAAGTCACATTTTTTCCTCTCTTTTCTTTTTCTCTTTTTTAACATCAAACTCTTTTCATACCCATTTTTCTCTTGGTTTCCTCTTTCATAGCCACCCTTAACTTATGGATTTTTCATTGGTTGAGGTGCACAATACCCGATGTCGAATCAGGGCCAAGATTGAAGTTATTCTTTACGTTAGCGTCCCTCAACTTAGGCTTTTGGCCTAAGTCGAGGTGCACATGTCCAAGGAGGGATCGGGGCCAACATGGTAGATTATGGGAAAGTGAGTTGGGGTTTAGAAAGAAATGGTCTAATTTAGGCTCAAAACATTTGGATCAAAGGGAGTATTTATTTCATTTGGTTGGATTTATATTTTAGGCAATTTGTGGACTTATCATAACAAGGGTCTATGATCACTTCCTAGCCTCTAGAGTAAATTGCCTTAGCAGGACTAACCGGGCAAGTTCTAGATTGGCACAAAAACTGTTTGAGCAATCAACTATTCTCACACACTCTTGGCACATAGTTTTATTATCACGTTAGATTATCCAGTTGAAGTTTTAGCTTAAGTCATGCCACCAAGCCGATTCATTATCATGTCATACTCAGAGCCAACATATTCAACTTATCTTAGCCTACAAATTTTAGCACACATCACAAATTTTGGACGGGTACCATTTTTCATAAGTCATCATGCTTCATTATTTTTCATGTTTCTACACATACGATCCTAACACATGCCGGTTCAACAGAAATTAAACAGTCTGTTGAGGGAAAAGAACACATGCAAGAAAACCCCAAGAGAGAATTATGAGTAGGGTTATTCAGACTTCACCCTATCACTCACAATCTATTTACCCCATCCCCAACAAAAAATAGGTGCACATGTCCCCAATTCACACAAAAAAACAATAAAAAGTAATGGATTTGGGTGAAGCAAACCTGTGGCGCATAGCATCGACGAACCATCAACAAGTGGGTCGGTCTGGTTTCCCGGAGCCCGCTAAATCAACACTCGGGTCACCCTCAGTAGTGCCCGCATCAACAAGGACAACACCATCAGTAGTGCTATCTGCCACTCTAATTGCACCCTCAGTGGTGCTCACAACAATCCACACGGGAAAAGAACTCGATGCCCCAGCAGCCTCGAGCGCCCTTTTCTGGCGTAACTCCTCATCTAATATCGATGTTTTCCTAGCCTGCTCATCTTTCTTACGCTACCTTTTTCTAGTTCGAACATCATCAATGGTCTCAGAAGGGTGACTAGAACGGTGCCTCTTGCCATGAGCACGGGTGAGATCGGGTTGTGTCTCTGCGTGCACCCTGAATAAAATATAAAAAATGGTATTCGCAGATAATACCGTCGGTGCATACTCTGGCTCATTCGCAGGAATCTCAAGAATGGCATCCACATCAGCTCGAAGACTAGCCAACTCCACCCGAATGGAGGAAAGATCGGTGTCGGGGGTTGGTCAGGCCAAAACCCTCAACTCAAACTCATCCAGACGTTTATGAACTGCCTGAATTTTCTGCTCTGTCTGCTTTGCTACCCTTTTCTCAATTCTGGCCTCAGAATCTGCTATCAACTTTTGCATCCAAGGTTGGATGTGGTGCAGCAGCGTGGTCATCTGAGCCTCTAATTTATATATTATGGCCATCGGGACAACGGCAGCTCCTGATGGTGATGTGGACCTGGATGAGCTAGGAGCCTTACTAGCTACCTGAGAAGAGGAGGCCGGTACAGTATCAGTGTGGCCTGGTATAATGGGATCACCGCCCTGTGCCTGCTCCACCATGTCTGCAAGATCTGTGCCCAAGGGAGGTACCTTAACCTGGGGCTCTCGGCGTGGTGCCGCCACATTTGCCTCATCTAGAATGAGGCCTATATCCAAAGTCCCAGTAGGGTGGATCAACCTATTACAATGCCAGATTGGCACTCAAGAGTCCCTGCATAATTGGAAAATCAAACATGGAAAGGGGTAAGTAGTGGAGGTCTTGAATGCCCTCTCTTGAATCTCTGCTAGTAGCATGAGGGAAAATTCAATCTTCAATCCTGCTACTAATGCTCCAACCATGACGGCTCTGTCCCATATGAGTTGGTTGTCAGCTTATGTAGGTGACACCCTGTTACGTACCAACAACCAGAAGAACTTGGCCAAAAAACTTAATAAAGCTTTACGGATACCCAACCGTGGTGCGGTGACCCACTCTGCACGCTCGCCATCTACAGCAATGTATTTAGCCAACCATAGTGTAACAGTCTCCCGCTGCTCAGCATTACTCTGTAAAGCGCTGCCTCGTACGATGTCCCATCGGTAATCAAACTATGTTGTGTTCAGTGACCAAAAGTGACCAGTGGTAGGGCCATAGAGAAAGCGGTTGATGGTGGCATGTGATATGTCCTCCGGACAACCTCGGACCATAGTGGAAGTGAGAGAGTCCTTGGTTGTGGGCTTGAACTGCTTGGAGATCGAACCTCGGAGAGTGGCAGCATAGGAGGAGTAGAACTCCCACACAATCTCTACGCTATAAGCCCTTGGGTCTCGAGCCATCCAGTCAAACTTGTGAGGTTTAAAAAGGCGGTGGATGTCGGGGACAGTGTGCAAGCTCCCCGTGAGGACTCTGCGCTCCTCTGTAATAAGTCGGGCCATTTTCTCTTTGTAATTTTTCATCTTGGCATCCCTATAAATTTGCTATTGGCCCTCAACACACCATCTATTTGGCTTGCCTTTCACTGGAGTAGGGTCATCATTCTGTGGTGTTGGGACGAGGTTGTTTGTTCATTTTCTCTAGAACATGTGGTTGATTTAGCAATGGCTCCTGCAACATGGGCAGACTCGGACCCTGAAGCATAGCTAGACTCAGAGCCCGAAACATGGGTAGACTCAGAGCCGGACGTAGACCCATTCTCTAAACTGGAAGCAACCCCGGTTGGTGACCTGATCAGTGTGTGCTCCTCATCAGACTAGGAGACAATGACCACGTCGGGAATCACCTTCCGGAGGGTGCTTCTGGTGACTCGAGGTGCAGTGGGAGAGGTCCTTATGTTGGGAGGAACATATGTCGGATCCGTCTCCACATCGTTATCTTCGTCGATTAACCGGAAGCTAAGGGCAACATATTTTGACCTACCCTGTTTTGTATAGGTGACTAGCTTCTTGGGTGCCATAATACCTGTGGAAGCGTTATTAGTACCAAAACTAACTAAATACACACTCGAAATAATTTTAGAACTAAAAACGAACAACAACAAAAACCCAAAAAAAAATTCTAACAGTGGCTTTAGTGGTCATCTATAGTGAGGACCTACGGTTCGTAGACTAAAATACGGTCCTGGAACCCTTACGTGGATCAGAGGACAAACAATATTGGTCACTGATGGAAACCACAAATGTACAGTACGGTCCGTAGATTGATCTACGGACCGTAGTTCACCTCCGTGGTTTTGCACTTGGTGAAATTTTCAAGTGCATCTAACCACGAACCTGATCTACGGTCCGTACACGGGGTCTCGTGGACGTTTTGTGCCAGGTTTCACACATTCTTTATTTTCAAGCCCACATATTTGTCACGACCCGGGATCACCCCCTAGTCGTAACCGGCGTACTCGACCTCGAAGAGGTCTAATACAAGCCTCTTAGCATTCGTTCATCGCATAGACACTAAAACCATAAGGAATTAAAAACTTTCTTTACCAAGAAAACATTTCATTAAAAAAAA
>NW_026032154.1:14947-37571 GCF_019186545.1 Solanum stenotomum
GAAACGGATCTTTTTATATACAGCTAAACAAGTTTCCGGTAACTTCCGAAGCACATTTTAAGAACTTTTTGGGTCAAATTCAATTATAACCATTTCATTAAGTTCTCGACTCCAAACTCACATGTGAGGCTCTAGTTTCACTCTATCATTTTCCGGGTCGTTACAATATTTGACCATTTTCAACAATATCCTAGTCTAACCATGCATTTCATTATTTAGTCATGCTAGTTCATCATTCTAAGGGTTCCAATTACTCAATTTGATAATTATTTCATACAAGATTTGGAACCCTAAGTCGAAACTTACATATAGACTAGCATTTAGACAGTTTTAACACACTATCTAGGCAACACAATCACAATCTATCGTCCCAATGGTTTTAGTACTTAAATTTTAGCATATAATTACATACACTTAATTGCCAAAGGTCAAGACCCGACTCCCGACTTTCTATATTCAATCTATGAACCAAAATTCAAAGTGAGAGGAAAGTCTATTACCTTACAAGCAACGAAGAGTAGGGTGATTGCGTGATGACACTAAGTTTTGCAAGACCATACTAATCGCCCAGTTGCGCCGAACCCAAACACCGAAGTTTTGAATAAGGCAGTTGAGAGAGATTGCGAAATTTCTGGGATGAAGGAGTGGGAATTGTATATGGGGGAGTGATGGGTGATTTGAGGCGTGATTTAGGAGATTTGGAGGAGTTAAAAACGGTTGTGGGGGGAAAATAAGAGAAGAGGGAATGAATTTGAAAGGTGAGATTTTTAAATAGGAAGGTCCGAGTCGGGTCAGTCCAACTTAGGGTTAGGACCTACGAGACCCCGCTTACCATCCGTAGGTCTATCTACGGTCTGTCAGTTGGGACCGTGAATCACCTTCACACTTAGAAAAATTTTCACGTTTACCTGGGATCTACGGACACCATTAACGGTCCGTTTATGGATTGACGGACTGTCGATGGGGTCCGTAGACCTCTGCACCAGACTATTTTCTACAGATTTTTCATAGCGCACCTGCACATGTAGCAATCATTAGACTATTTTTTTTACATTTTCTGGACACTTTTTAGGCACTGACCCTATGTTAATTCTAGACAACACTAGTACAGAACTGAAACACCTATCTAAATTAATACAGAGAATCAACTAAACAACAAAAACTGCTAGATGGAAATCAAAAACCTATCGTTGGCTAGATTGTACATCTTGGGTTGCCTCTCATGCAACGCTTGATTTAACGTCGCGGCATGACGCTTGCCTCTTGATTACTCAGACTTCATCAAGATGATAGGCCTCAACAACTTTTTGCACATTTTTTGCGTTTCCCAGATAGATCTTGATCATTTGCCCGTTAACCATGAACCTTGTTCCTTCACTGTTCTCAAGCTTAACTGCTCCATGGGGAGCACTTTTGTAAGCAAAAATGGCCCGGTCCATTTGGATTTGAGTTTGCCCGGAAACAAGCGCAACCTAGAGTTGAATAGAAGCACAAGATCACCCACAACAAATTCTCGCTTTTCAATTCATTGATCATGATACCTCTTCATTTTCTCTTTGTAAAAGGCTGAACTTTCATAAGCTTTTAGGCGAAACTCATCAAGCATATTCAAGTCATTCATTCTTTGGTTAGATGCGGCGCCCAATCCAAATTTAGCTTCTTCATCTCCCACAAAGCCTTATGCTTTAGCTCTACCGGTAAATGGAAAGACTTCCCATACACAAGTTGGTAAGGAGACATACCTATGAGAGTCTTATATGCAGTGCGATAGGCCCATAGAGCATCATCAAGCTTCCTTGACCAATCCGTTCTATTAGCATTCACAGTGTTCGCCAAAATCTGTTTGATCTTTCTGTTGTACACTTCAACTTGCGCACTAGTCTGCGGATGGTAAGGAGTGGCTACATTTTGGCGGACACCATATTTCTCAAGTAGCGCCTTGAACAAATTTTTACAAAAGTGGGAACCTCCATCACTGATAATCGCTGTCGGTGTATCAAATCTGGAGAAGATATTCTTCTTCAAAAATGCGGTGACACTTTTACCTTCATTGTTGGGGAGCGCAACTGCTTCCACCCACTTCGATACATAATCAACCGCAACAAGAATATACTTCATCCTATGTGAACTCACAAATGGACCCATAAAATCAATGCCCCATACATCAAACAACTCTATCACCAATATAGGATTCATAGGAAGCTCTTGCCTCTTTGAAATCCCTTCTTCTCTTTGGCAACGATCACAAGACTTGACGAAATCATGAGCATCTTGGTGGATGGTAGGCCAGTAGTACCCACACTGCAAAATCTTATGTGCAGTCCGAATACCACTATGATGCCCACCAATAGGCGATGAATGGCATGCTTCAAGTACACTCAACATCTCAACCTCGGGCACACAGCGACAAATAATCCTATCAGCACAACTATGATATAAGTAAGGCTCATTTCAAAAGAATTTCTTCACTTTATGCATAAACTTTTTCCTTTGGTGAAAAGACAAATTCGGGGGCACCAAATCGCTTGCCAAATAATTAGCAAAGTCTGCGAACCAAGGAATCTAATCATGAGAAGCAGCCAATACAGGTTCATCTAGAAAACCATCACTAATTTTAGCTCTATCACCAAGCTTTAGCATAGCCTCTTTCTCTAATCTAGAATAGTGATCGGCAACTTGATTTTCGGTCCCCTTTCTATCTTTTACCAATCAAACTCTTGCAACAACAATACCCATTTAATCAATCTCGGTTTTGCATCTTTCTTCGCCATCAAATACCTCAATGTAGAATGGTCAGTATGCACTATGACCTTAGCACCGAACAAGTAGGATCGAAATTTCTCAAATGCAAAAACCACCTCGAGAAGTTCTTGTTCCGTCACAGTATAATTCTTCTGGGCCACATTTAGAGATTTGCTAGCATAGTAAATAGAGTGAAGAATTTTCTAACCCATTTGTCATAAAACTACACCAAGCGCCACTCCACTCGCATAACACATTACCTCAAATGGTTGTCCCCAATCCGGTGAAATAATGATAGGTGCAGGAACCAACTTCTCCTTCAACTCTCCAAATTCTCTCAGACAATCATCATCAAAATCAAACTTATACTCTTTTTCGAGAAGTTTGCACAATGGATGTGCAATTTTAGAGAAGTCATTGAAGAACCTCCTATAGAAACCTGCATGCCCAAGAAAACTTCTAACACCTTTTACAGAGATAGGTGGTGGAAGCTTTTCTATTACCTCAACTTTTGTTCTATCAACCTCAATGCCCTTCTCAGAAATTCGATGATCCAGAACTATCCCTTCTTTCACCATAAAGTGGCACTTCTCCCAATTTAGCACCAGATTGCAGTCTTCACATATTTTAAGAACCTCATCCAGATGATCCAGACATCGATCAAAAGAGTCACCTACTAGAGAGAAATCATCCATGAACACCTCAATAGTGTCCTCCTACATATCAGAAAATATTGACATCATACAGCGCTGGAAGGTCGCTGGAGCATTGCACAACCCAAATGGCATCTGTTTAAAACCAAAAGTCCTATAAGGGCAAGTGAATATGGTCTTCTCTTGGTCTTCCGGAGCTATAGAAATTTGATTGTAGCCCAAATACCCATCAAGAAAATAATACCAACCCTTGCCTGCAAGTCTATCCATATCTGGTACATGAATGACATAGGAAAGTGGTCCTTCTCTGTCCACGCATTCAACTTCTGGTAATTCATGCAGACTCTCCATCCGGTCACGGGCCGCATTGGAACAAGCTCGTTTCCTTCATTTACATCCAATTACTATCTGCAATGGGATAAATAACTCTGGCATCCAACCACTTGATGATCTCTTTTTTAACTACCTCTTGCATAGGTGCATTTTATCTTCTCTGGTGCTCGATACTAGGCTTGTGATCTGGCATGAGTTGGATTTTGTGAGAACAAATACCGAGAGGAATCCCAATAATATCCGCAATAGTCCACCCAATAGCTCACTTGAACCTCTTTAACACAATCACCAAATACTTTACTTTTCTCTCCTTTAAATCTGTCGTATTGATGACCGACAAAGTATTATCTCTACCCAAGAATACATACCTCAAATGTGGTGGTAGAGCCTTAAGCTCCAATTTTAATGCCTCCACAATAGATGGTCTCACGGGTGGGGACTCACGATTCTTCATGTCTAACTTATACCTCTTTGGTTTTGACCGATATTTGTACCTATCGAGTGCAACTACCAACTCATCGTACTCTTCAATACCATTACTGTCGAAATTCATCATAACTATTGCTAGTGCCTCAACACCTAGTCGTTCTTCAATTTGCACTTTTGTTTCACTCTCAACTGCGTAAGTTATAGCAGATACTGTTTGGAGCTCACCACTCTGCTTCATGGACCTATAAATATTGAAAGTTGCTTCTTCATTGTTTAGTCTGAACTTCATCTGCCCCTTCTTCATATCAACCAACGCATGTCTTGTGGCAAGGAATGGTCTCCCAAGGATGATGGGAACCTCAAAATCAACTTCACAATCAAGAATCACAAAATTCGCCGGAAAGATGAACGACTCCACTTTCCTTAGCACATCATGGAGTAGACCAATGGGCCTTTTCACGGTTCGATCGGCCATAAGTAACCGCATCGTAGTAGGCTTTGGATCCCCTAGACCCAACTTCTTATAAATAGACAATGGCATGAGGTTGATGCTAGCACCAAGATCACACAATGCCTTAGCAAAATGTAACAACCCTATAGTACATGAAATCGTGAAAGCACGAGGATCTTCATTCTTCTGCACAAGAGACCTTGTAGCAATAGCGCTACAATGCTGCAATCTATCATCATCTTCAAAACTCACAGACCTTTTCTTTGTCACCATATTTTTTATAAACTTCATATACCCAGGAATTTGCTCCAAGGCTTCTATCAACAGAACGTTGATGGAAAGCTACTTCAACATAGTAATAAACCTGCGACATTTACCATCTTCAGTCTTCTTCACTAACCTCTGTGGAAAATGTGGTGGAGGTCTAGGTATGGGGACCACTTTCTAAGATATATCTATTTCTTTATCTGTCGCATTCTCAGACTCTTCTCTAACCTTTACCACATCATCTTATTTTCTAATCTCAACACCCACCACAGACGACATAGGTGGATCAATGGTTTGCTTACCCCTCAAGTAGTAACTGCCATACAATAACCATCATTCTTTGGATTCTGGATGGTGTTGCTAGGAAGAGTGCCAGGTTGACGTGGGTTCACTGTATTAGACAACTGAGTCATCTGTTGCTCTAGATGCTTTATTGACACTGCATGGGCATCAACTTTTGACCAATACCAGAAAAATTATTTCTCATCTCCTTCACATTCTCATCAGTTGCATCAAACCTTCTCATCATCTTCTGCATCATATCTTCAATACGCATCATGTTGCCTCCAGTTTCCCTAGTACCAGATTCCCGATTTTGTAGGGGAACATAAGGTCCAACCCGATCGTTTCTGGTGTCGTAATTGTTCCGATTGTAGTTGTTGTCGCGATTGAAGTTCCCATCTCGGACATATTGACCCTCTCAGTTGTAATTGCCATAGTTTTGACCTTGGTTTCTTTGACGTTGGCGCCAATTGTTCGTGTAGGATCCTTGGGGGTTTGGTCGAAAACCCCTCGTCTGATCATTCACCGCATAAGCATCCTCTTCATAGTAATACTCTTCAACTGGTGGTGGAGTTCTAGTCAAGTAGTTCACAATATTTACCTTTTTCGCACCTCCGCTCACATGTTTTAATACCAACCCCAACTCGGTCCTCATCTGAGCCATCTCTTTACGAATCTTATCCGCAGACAGGTTATTTGTAGCATGAACGGCAAATGTATTTCTCCCAGTATCCGACCTCCTAGTGCTCCATGTTTTATTGTTGCGAGAGATCTTCTCCAGTTTTTCTGCAATTTGTACGTATGTGCACTTACCATATGAACCTCCAGCAATAGTATCAAGCATTGCTTTATTGTTGTCATCCTGACCTTGATAGAAATATTCCTTCAGCGACTCATCATCAATACGGTGATTTCGAAAATCTCTTATGAACGCAGTGAATCTGTCCCAAGAGCTACTCACAGACTCTCCGGGTAGTGCCACAAAATTATTGACCTTATCTTTGTGATTGAGCTTCTTGGACACTGGATAATATCTTGCTAAGAACACATCCTTCAGTTAGTCCCATGTATAGATAGAGTTATAAGGAAGCTCAGTAAACCATACAGCAGCATCGCCTGTCAGTGATAGATGGAACACTCGCAATCTGATGATATCCATATGCAAGTCTGGTCGACCTACACAGCTCGTGCAAACCACTCTTAGCTTGTCTATGTGAGCATGTGGGTCCTCCGATGGCAACCCCGAGAACAAGCCCCTCGCTATAAGCATCTACATCAAGCTACTGGTCAATACAAATGTGTGCCCCAGAGGCAAATGGGGTAGGACAAGAGGTCCATCAGAGTCAGTAATATTGATGTTGCCCCTATAGTTTTCATGCAGTCATGGGCCTGGTGTACCATGCACCCTCACTGCATCTCCTAATTGATTTTCAACTAGAACCTGGTTGTCCCCACCAACTACCCTCGAAGGTTGCAACTCAACTTCATCACCCAGATTGTCTCCGATAGGATTAACTTGAACTCCTTGATTATTCATTCTTCACAAAGCTCGGTTCAACTCTGGATCGTAAGGAGTAAGTGGTTCACCTTGGCTTCGTGTATTTGGCATACACTGGAGTCAGAACCTAAGAGAGTCAAAAACAAAAAGAAAAAGTAAAATAAGGAAATATTTGACCAAAGTTCAATAATGTAGTAAAATTAATCAAAAAGCTAAATTCCCCGGCAGCTGCGCCAAAATTTGATACGCTCAAATTAAACCTCCCTAAAGAAGCATAAGCGATCATTATCAAGTAAAGAACCCATCTTGTAGATTGGGGTCGATCCCATGAGGAAAATGGTTTAAACTTCACTTTAACCAATAATTATATTCATTTAGTCAAATAACTTCCAGAAACAAGTAATTAAATAGGGGGAATTTGTGGAACAAATTGTAAGAATTCAGTAAGTAATCAGTAAACAAAAGTCAATTTTGGTTGTTATCATGATGAGATAATTAATTAGGGTATACGTGTTCCCCACAAGTTCATAACGCAGTAATCCTAGTAATAGCAATTCTTTCCTAGTGTACTACATGCAAAGTGATAAGCTACGTATCTCTAAATCCTTGGTCTGGCATCTAGAGAATTTCACCCCGCACATTGGTCTTGCTACGAGTGTATAATTTACTAACCCTTACCTTTACCTTATATTAGACATCACATCGATGTTTAGCTTAGTTATTACTTCGCACCAATCGACACTAGACTATTAGATGGTATCACACTAAATCTATGTTGATAATTTTTTTCTTGTTGATTACCTCCTTGGTCAAGCAAGTGGCAACAAGGCGAGTTCTAACGTTGCGCACCGTTAAACGGACTTTTAAATGAAAGAACTATCAATGCATGCAAAACACTATTTAAGAATTGTTTATTTACTATTCATACTTTGTTAATCGCTCATGATTCCCACAATCCTAGTTGTGGAGTTTAGTTACCCATAATCATATGAACACAATTCACTGACTGTTTTAGATGAAAGAATTATGAACTTACGTAATTGAGAATAACAAACCCGGAATTTCAACTTGAATTTCAATACCAAAATCTTCAAAACCAAATTAGGAAATCAAGAATTGCTAGGTTTGCAAGTTAATCTCCAAAGCCAAAAACTCTAATAAAAATAATACTCTCTAACCCCTAAAAACGAGGTTTACATACCCTATTTATAGAAAACAAATCCTAAATTAAAAGGAAAACAAAATAAGAAAAGTTTGTTCAGGCACACGTCTTCATTCCACGAGACTGACTAATGGACCGTCAATGGATCTACGGTCCGTGAGTCCCTTCTGTCAGCTAGGACTTAGAAAATATTTCAGCTTTCAAAAATCAGCTTCTCTGAAGCAAACGACGGAACACCAATACGGACCGTTGATCCCTCTCTGTAGCTCCATACTTAGAATTCTCCAAAAATCAGGTACTGGAACCCTCTCGATCACATTATACGGTTCAGCAGTACGGTCAATAGATCAGTTTACGGACCGTCAATGGCCACCGTGATTTCACACTTAGTCAGATTTCCTTGATCTGCCATACCGACTGATCTACGATCACCATCTATGGAGCGTCAATGGACCTACAGTCCATAGATCACCTCCGTAGATGCCCTTTCTGTATTTATTTCAGTTGTCTCTTTACTTTCGCGCCTAAACATTTTTCCTGCAAAACATGATAGAAACACATAAAAACCAATACAAAAAGGCCCTAGACACACACAACTCTTAAGTGAAATGTATTAAAAATACTGTAAACTCATGGTATATCAAAGGTCAAGTCTAGGGTTCAAGGGGCTGCCTTTCCTCCTCAAATTCGTGGGTAATCTTCACCTAAGGTATGTTAGCTTAATCATCTATGGGTTCTTCCACCCATAGATCCCCCTAGATTTCTCCCAAATTGAGAAGAAATCCCTCAATCTAAGTTAGGGTTTCTTCCAAAGTGTGGATAGTGTTTGAGTATGATTCCAATTGGTTGGATAATACTCAATTTATGATTGTTTTAGTATTGGATCATGATATATTGATGATATTATGTGTTTCTATGGCTAACCCTAAGTCCAAACTGAGGAAATCAAAGTATGTGGGTCTAAGTCTTGTAGAGGGAAATTGATGAATCTTAATTGATCCTCTAGAATTGTTGACTTGTATAGCAATTGTTCAAGGTTAAAGGTAATTAGACATGAATTGAATTAGATCATGGTATATATATGATAGATCTTGACTAAGTAAACTTGAAGTTGAACCTTTATGATGAATTATGACTAGAATCACCTAGTAATGAAGAATGTGATTAGATTACCTTAAAATTTAGGTATGAATGATGATTGTAAAAAGTAAAGCTTTGAGAGTAAGGCTTGTAGTCATGAATGTTGATCACTAGGGTTTGAAGGTAAATACAATATGATGAACTATGAATGTTAAGGCTTTGAGAATAAAGTCTATATGTGAGATTAGAAGATTAAAAGTATAGAGTTGTGGTAGAAGGCCTATACCTACCTAATCTACATTATGAGTGCTTAAGTGCACAAAGTGATAGAATCACTTGGGTTATGCTAGTATCTATGTCTAATGTAGAATTCCAGATATGGTATTATGCATAAATATGATATGACATGAAAGGTTCTCTCACATAGAATGATTCTAGGTTGAAAGTATATTCTCACCTAAAATGAATCTAAGTCCTAGGACTATGAGATGTGATGAGGCTTGTGGTGATTCCACTAAAAGACCTTTACATGATAGGAATATGTGGTAAATTACCTTACTCCTAATTAGTTAAGCATGGGGAGTGTGAGGTCATTACCCTTTGTATATGTGTGACTCCCAAGGCAAGTGGTGATTACACATTTGCCTTTATGTTGATCATGGAGGCGATTACCTATGATCCTTATGTGATGATGTGGAGGCGAATATCTACATTACACATAAAAATGGATATGGAGGCGAATACATATATCCCATTAAAATGAACATGGAGGCGAATACATATGACTAATTAAGTATGTATGACCAGAGGTGAATACCAATGTCTTTATGATTCCATGATATATGTGGCTTGAGGTGACTCTCCTTGTCCTTCATAACGAACTAAACATGTATGCCTTGAGGTGACTCCCCCTTGTATTTAAGAACATGAGCATGATTAGAATGGATTGTAGCTTTAGAGGCCCCTCCAATACATGCATGACTAAGAGGTTATTCCCCTTGTCTTTATGATGTTTGTTGACACCCAATTTTGGCTCTCCATATTTGTTTAACTAAAGTTTTAATAATAAAAATAAAAATAAAAATAATAAAATATATATATGTTACAAAATTGTAGGAATACGAAAAGATTTTTTAATTATTATTTATTTTATTTGATAAATTTATTTCATAAATACTATTTTTTATAAAAATTAAATATATTATATAAATATTACTACTTTCTCATTTTTAGATTTCACGTCAAATGAATATTTTTCTTAAGGGTTAGCTCGATTTTTCCAATTAAATATAATTTCTATTATTGCAATGAATATTATTTTTTTTGACATTTTTTTCAAATTAGGAAGGCTTAATTAATTATTGAGTTACTAGTTTATATTAATTTTATTTTTTTCAAATGACTAATTTTATCAAATAAGCTAGCTTTGTAAAATAATTTTTTTTAATTTAATAAATTGTGGTTATTTAATAAAGAAGATATCATAATTTAAATGAATTTAATTTGAGCAATTTTGGCAATCCATGTCCCTTTAAACCGGCCAATCCTTATATGCCACGTAGGCGAGCACATGAATTGTATTTCTTTAGATTCAATATCGGCCCTACAATCTAATCTAACGGCCTTAATTAAGTCAACCTTTTATTATATATATATATATAATTAGTTTTTTTAAAACTCTTTATTTTTATCAACCGTCCGATCAAACGATCGGACGGCCGAAATTAAATAAGACTTTTCAACCTTTCCACACATAGTACTCCTACATTTCCAAGACCAACGTGGTCTTCTTCACCTTTTTTCCAGAAAAAAAAGGACGACACTCCAATTTTCCTCATCTTTCCCAGGCGTCTGCACTCTGTTGCTCACCTTCTCCATAGCCCCACTCCTCTCCCATCACTTCCTTCTCAGACATCTCCTCACTGCCACACGGGATCTCCCACCCCATTCGTCAGAAAAGGCTTTGGGCTGCCGGAAAAATGTCAATTCCGGCAGTTCCTTGCCCCATCTATCACTCACCCTTTTCAATCAATCCGAAAAAAGAAGATATTCCAAGGTTTTTCTTCTCCTTCATAATTACTTTCATGTTTGCTTTGAGATAGGGGTATTCCAAGAATTCAAATTTTGAATTCTTGGAGCCCAAATTAGCTATAAAAGGGAACCATTTGGTTCTCATAAAAGATCATCCATCAACGTCCAAAAACAATCCAGAAAACAGGGAGAAAAACAAGTAATAAAATCTAAGAATTGATTAAAAAAAAAAGGATCCCTAAATCAGTTAAAAACATTCAAGAATCGATTGAAAAAAAAAGACCAAACAATAATCCCACAAGACTATTTTCATTCTTCTTCGAGTTCGAAGTTGAAATTTTTTTTGACGTCGAAGCTCTTGTTTGTTGCTCTACATAAGGGAGCGTGTTTGGAGTTGTGATATAACTCCGTCTCTGTCCAAATCAGAGAAGCGAATGACCGCCTACATTATCGCTTGTGTCTAACAGCCCCATTGCGTCAATAGTGTCCAACACTCCTTTCTCAGTTCAAAGTTTCATTTTCTTTATAAACATACATGTGTTGCTATTTTCGACTAACATTTTCCATATTAATATTTCGTATTTGTATTTATGCTTGCTTCTATTTGTGTTCGGGTTTGTACAAACCAACTAAGAACGATGATTTTAAAGTTGAAAGAAAAAATGCAGATTTTTGGTAAAAATGCAAGCTTGGAGAGATTAGCCTTCCCCTTTTAACACCTTTTACAATGCAGATTTTTTAAGTATAAAATGTGGTTTTCTCTTAACATAGAAAATGCTACTTTTCAAAGACCTAGAGTGCAGATTTTTTAGTGCAAAAGTAAAAGGAATGCATGTTGAAATATATATATATATTACTACTTATTAGAAGTGAGAGTTGAGGTGTACCAACACTGCTATATGCAGTTGTACTAAAAGTAGCATAAATTGTACAATAAAGTTCGGCCTATTTTGAGTTTAATGCCACGTGTATGTATTTTAGTTCAATGCCCTACAATTTTCCACTTTTTGACAGACACGTAATAGCATCTTACCTTAGTGGGAGACAACCGGTTTTCACTTACAGTCCCCAAATTCCTTGAGGCTTCACTTCCTTATCCTTCTCTCTCTTTTCTTCCATCAAATTAGTCTCGAAGAAGCTTCATCGAAGAGTTGTTCGCATTTTTCTTTTTTTCGTCTATTTATTTTTCTGAAAATTTTGAACAAATCGCAGTTGTAGTCGCAAGAAATTTTCCGAAAACTGAGTACCAAATTTCAAGTTTCTATCAGAATTGTGCCGACCTCTAGAACAAGAATTGTTTCTTTTTCCTCTTGCGTGTTGTGATATTCTTTTGCCTTTTCAAGTTCTTTTCATATTTTCCATTCTCTTTGCAGGTTTGCACTTGCAACTATGCAAATTTTGCAGATTGTTGACAAAGTTTGGTACTTGTGTGGTTCCTAACAACATGCAAAGGTACGAGGTGAAATTTGTTCCTTTTTTCTTTGTTTTTAAATCTTTCAAGACTAACTTAGAAGTGTGCCACTTGATACCTTTTTCATATTTGGTACTTGATATCATGAAATAGTATAAATCTTTTTATTTTTCGATAGGGCTCTGTTTTTCACCTAATAATATCTTAAAGTGCTACACTGCAGGATTAATTTGAACTTGTAGTTGTTAAAAGATATGTAACTATATGTGTGAACTTTAGATTTGAACCTGAATCTTGATCATGCTCCAAAGGTGAGATTTTTTCAAAATCTTTTAAGGCTTCGACTTTAACGGAAGATATGAGATCTATCTTTTGGAGTAAAATTTGTCAAATTTGATTCACGAAATACTTCCATCTTTTAATTGTGGCCTTATTAGACCCTTCCAGTGATTAAGTGATTGATGATTGTCTATCTTTGTGTCTGTTATTGATTTATTAAGTGTACATTATTTTGATTGAATTGATCTTTCATTATATGAATCTGTTTTAATTCATGAGATAGTATTAGAGAGTAATGAATCATAAGGATAGCTTTCTTGCATCCTCCATATGCCAAACAATTGTTGCCAAGGATTCGTATACAAAGAGAACATTCATGAGTGAATTGCACATTCTTTCTCCAATTATGAATCAATAAAGGTCATTAAGCACGTACATCGAGGGTTAACCTATTGACCAGAAACTATTTGATAGCATAAGTTTCTTTGTACTCATACGAGACAATATTAAAGAAGACAATAAGCTAGAGTAGGATTCCGTTCTTGAATTTATCACATTTTAACATATGTATGTTCTCTAATATGTTCCAAGATATTATAGTTACCAGAAGCTGCATAAATGCAAAATTTAATATTTGCAACCTTCTACTCTTTTGTTTGGAGATTTAGCTTCTCTACAACTTCGGCACCTTTTACTCTTTAGTAAATATTTTAAGTCTTCCCTTATCCGTCATCTATTTTTTTCCTTTTTTTCGATGCCTAAGGATGATAGAACCAAACCCAGCAAGTTGACTTCCTTCTTGGGTTATAAGGTTGGGATGAATCACATTGCGAGAGGATTTGAAAAATCCGTATCAAGTAAAATCACTTTTTCATCTATAGCATTTCGGTTCAGTATTCACATTTTCAACATACATATAATCATTTAGACTCTGACTTGAGCAAATTGTACGAAATATTATCTAACTTATACAAAAGAAGGCTAAAGGAGGATGGGAGTAAAAGGACGAACACTGCATCTTCTAATTGTACTAAAGGTAGTACTAATTGTACAGTAAATTTGGCCCTTTTTCAGTGATGAATAAACACGTGTCTCATTTTGCTTCACTTTGTGTACAAGTTTTGCACTATCATCTCACAATTCTCTATAGATTTCTCTCTCCTCCTCTGCTAAGCTTGGTCTATTTTCTCAACTCTTCTTTGTAGATCTCAACTCTTCAATGGTGAATTCATGTGTTGCTGAGTGTCTTCTCTTTGTGTAGACACTTTAAATCTCTCTGTGAAGGTTTCCTCAAGATTTTTGTTTGTTTGGGGTGCCTTGCCGAAATATTTCTTCATGATTTAAGGTAAATCTACATGTTTCTCAATCTGGCTAATATGACCTATTATCTCTTTAAGGCTTATTATATTCATCAAGTCCCTGATTCTAATATTCAAGGGTTGTTTTGGGTCCTTGTACTTCCTGTACTATGCTTCAACACAAAAACACAAGAGCAGAAAACCCAGCATTGTTAATGCAAGTTCCTCCATTGTTAATTTGCCCGGTGAGCTTTATACTATGGGTAGGTTTTTTCTCTTTGTGCTTTACTGCTTTTATAGTTTCTAAACTTCAGTGTCGGATCTCGGGTCCATATATAGTGCTATATGCCTTTTATATGTTCTGCACTCTTTTAAGTGTATAATTTTTTTAATTGATAATGTGTTATGTTGCCACTCTTTCTTTTGTTTGTTTATTTATGTCCTTATGCTTTCACTTTATATTTTTGTGTAGGAGTTTGAAATTTTTATTCAAAGTTTGAAAATTGGGTTTAGAGCGAAATTCTCCTCCAATATCACTACCAAGCAATCAAAAAATTAATATATGCACACAAATTCCACCCCACAACAGTTTATGGAAATTAGGGGTTTAAGAGTGAAATTGTTCAAAATTATACAAGTGAACAATTTCAGTGCATGTGGATTATATAAGTTAGGGAATTGGATGTTCAATAGAGTAACATGATCCGTAAGATTCTGNTAGTTTCTAAACTTCAGTGTCGAATCTCGGGTCCATATATAGTGCTATATGCCTTTTGTATGTTCTGCACCCTTTTAAGTGTATAATTTCTTTATTGATGGTGTGTTATGTTGCCACTCTTTCTTTTGTTTGTTTATTTATGTCCTTATGCTTTCACTTTATATTTTTGTGTAGGAGTTTGAAATTTTTATTCAAAGTTTGAAAATTGGGTTTAGAGCGAAATTCTCCTCCCATATCACTACCAACCAATCAAAAAATTAATATATGCACACAAATTCCACCCCACAACAGTTTATGGAAATTAGGGGTTTAAGAGTGAAATTGTTCAAAATTATACAAGTGAATAATTTCAGTGCATGTGGATTATATAAGTTAGGGAATTGGATGTTCAATAGAGTAACATGATCCGTAAGATTCTGAAGCCTACCCTAATTTATTGGGGTTGATGTTATAGGCTCTCACTTTAATAATTGTCAAGGATTCCTTTATAGGATCATTTGATTTTATATAATTTTAATATTTGAATTTATTAATTCTTGGTTGTCCAGTTCTATAAACATTTGCCCGTTAACATGATTATGTTATTCTATTTATTAGGATATCAATTTTTGCTTTCTAATTTTTCTCCTTTTCTTTCTGTTGACAGTAGTAAGATCAAAATTTGTTTGAAAAATTAGTGTTCTGTCTCCACTTCTTCATATCTATAATCTTTTCATATGTTCTCAGTATAACACCACTATGACTCTGAGCTCTGTTCTATTGATTGTTGAAAACTTGGATCCCGTTACTATATCTCGATGATTTTACTTGATTTTCGCAGGATTAATGACTTTTGACGACCAACAAATGGCATTGGGTTGCGAGTACGTACACATTTTCTCCTCTTCTAAGGTAATTCTCGCCACTCCATTACATTGGCTCATTGTGGGATGGTTTGGATGAGTTGTCGTCAGTTTATGCCTCCTCTTTTGTTCTCCTTTCTCTATGACTACAGTTCTTATGTCCTTCTATTTTTGGGTGAATGGAGATTAAAGATGGCTACACTAAATTGTTTAGCAAGAATTGAGCATGTTGTCGTCCCTGTTTCAAGTATATTTTATCCATAACATGGGTTTTCACATTACTACTACAACAATGATACTAAACCTATTTGTTCATGAAAAAGTTATCTTTTTTTATTCTTGTGTAATGTATATATATATTGGTTTTTCACACACACACATATCAACTTCTTCATTGGAATGGCATAATGGGACTTTCTTAGTCATATAAAACGCAGGTCTTTTAACGTGTCACACCAACTTTCCTGAACATTATGTATTCAAGCTTTCTGGGCATAATTTATTGATGACTCAAACACTTGGACCCTAAATTGATATGTGTCTTGCTCTTCTCTTCGATGAACTACTTGATTACTTTTAATCTTTAGGTGTGCTAGAGGAGTGAGTCCTTTTTCGTGAGGCTGATCTTTTCATTCATTCAGTGTTCACCTATGTTGTTCGGTCTCTTCAAAAATGTCAATGGGTGCATGTCGGATTCTCCAAAAGTAGTGTATATTTGGAGAATCCGACACGGGTGTGACATCAAAAGTGAAGTGTCTGTGCAACTTAGATTTCTACAAAGGTGTCAGTATAGGGTAGATAAACGATTTCAATTTTAAAACGCCTTCAGCTTCAGAACTCCTATCAATCTATAACATGATTATTTTTTTGTTTTCTGGTACTATGGAGATAGGCGACACTCCTTTGCTATTCTCAATGGGTTATTTTCTTATGTCGTTGAAATCTTTTCTTCTTTCTAATTCTTTTTTGTACTGAAAACAGGTGCAACTTGAACCATTTCACTTTGTCTCCGCGAGTATGAAAATGAGAGTATTCACATGGTGTCCACTTTGTGACTTCACAACGCTCATCAAATTTACTTTTCGGAATTGGTAAAGAGAGAGGTACATGCTAATGGATGTAAAATTAGCTGGCGAGCCTAGCCAAGAGTTGAAGACATGTTGGAATGGTTCGTAAATCATTTCAAGTAAGTTGCTCTTAATGTGATTATCCTCTGCACTGTTTTAAATAGGTTCTGAATGTATAATTATGTTATTACACCATGCATTTGATGTTAGTACTTAGCACATTTACTTTTTAACACATTTTTCACGTCTTTCATAAATCCTTACATGATTTTGTGTGTTCAAAATCAACTCACAAATAATAGTACAGGACTTCTGCGCTAGCATAAACAAAAAGTTGAAAGGAGCTATTACCCAATGAAAGGAGTTGGCGGGGGGGGGGGGGGGGGGGGGGGGNGGAGTTGCCGGGGGGGGGGGGAGTTTACAGAGTCAGCAAAGCAATTATATTGTAGATAAATTAAAATTTCAGTGGAAAGAATATAATATTTCTGCTCAATGTAGGAACAAGTTGTATTGTCATAAAAGCATGTTGAACTGAAAGTGTAGGCAATTTTCTATCTCAATATATGATGTACTGCCATGTGCATCGATGTGGCTCTACATCTGCGAAAAAAATTCTCATTTTTTGAGATCAAATCTGAAATCAATGATTGTTAGGTAATGTTACTTACTCTTTCTTTATTTTCTGGATAAACAACTTAAATCTTATTATAATGTAATAACTTCACTAGAGTTTTTGCTTTTAAAAGACATGTGGTAGTGTGTGCTTATATTTGGTAATTCACTAGATTTTCCATTTGGGCATTTTTCTGACATTTGCAAATTGATTTGATCTTCTCTTTTTGCAGATTTTACTTGAATCATTGTTGGCATAAGAATGAGTTAGATTTTGCTCTCCGAACTGTGGATAATATAGGTTGTAATAGGCAACTCAATTGCAATTCTCTTTCTACTTATTTTCACGTAAAGAAATTCTATGTTTCATTCAATTATGTAAACAACCACAAGATTTTTTTTGCTAATGTTAACTTTAACCAAGGTCGGCATCGTGTTTAGTTTGCTTATACTATTGTATTGTTGCAATGACAAAAAGAAATCGAAATCATGCATGTTGGGCCCCTGCTAGCACGGGCCATACCCCTCTAGTATATGAAAACGCTACACTTTGAGATTTGAAAGGTGTATTAGTTTGGGGGTCCCAAAAAGTGCTCTAAATGCACTTTTGAAAGGAAGAAGTGCACTATTTTAAGAGGGTAAAACAAATATCTATTTGTTAGAATTATTGTTATCCGGCTTAAGTTATTTATTTCGAGAAGGACTAAAATATTTATTGGCTTTAATTATCGACCCTCACTTAGGCTTACTCATCGCTTAGGACCTCCAAATAAATTTGAAACTAGTTTAAAGTCTAAAATAATTACCTATAGAAATTACTTATGGCTAAGATATTTACCTTTAGACATACATATTTTCAGAAAACAAGTAGGGAAGTAGGCCTACATTTTTTTTTAAAACAAAATAAATGTAACTACAGAATAAGTCTCATAGTTAGGCCTATTTTTATATTCTTTAGATCAACCCATTTATGAAGAAATTATATTTACTATTATTACTATCTCTATTTTTAAATCACATATTGCTAAAATATTTTAATCTCTTAACATGCTATTTTCAAGATTTTAGATATGTCACCGGGTTCAAAATACAAGGTACATACATATATATGCCATACACATAAAGGTATGAACTTTATATTTTCTCTACATAACATATTATTTTTATCTACTATCCGTCTTACGAATGTTATTTATTTATTTTTTTTATAAGTTATGAATCCCTACACTTAAATATACATATTATTGTGCTACGTCTAATCTATCATCAATTTGTCCCTACATGTAAATAAATAATAAATATTCATATGTTTTAAACAACCTATGTGTACATACCATACTTAAGATCACAAACTTTATATAATATTTTAATATCTAGTATCATTTTTTTTAGAAAACTCCATTCTATATATTTTCATTTAAATTACACATCACATATTACTGCGTATTTACACCCAACTACTATCTTATTTTTATTTCACGTCTTAATAAGACGACCGATTTTTGCAAATTCAACATCTATGTATTTTTAGGATAAATTTATTATGATACAACTATATTTTTTTATTTTTTTTACATATAAATTCATTATACATTTAAGTACATTTATTATTTATTTTTACAATATGGTAAAAATACTACTATTAAATCTATTTTTTGGACATATATATGTCATACCTTGTACTTTACTTTTTTTTTTGTTAAACTAATAAAATTTACTTACCCTTGATTTTAAAGCAAATAAATAAATAAGTTTTCATAATTATATTTTCCTAAATTGAGTTTAAGGACTATCTTTGGATAGGCTTTGAGGGATGCTTAACACCTTCCCCTCGAATAACCAAAACTCTTACTCAGAATCTCACTGGTTTCGCAAATCTAAATAGAGTTTACATTTACATATTTAAAAAATGATTTTCCTAATATTTTTCCTTAAATTTAGGTGGCAACTCTAAAACAAAAAACAATTTTCTTTCAAAATCAAAGAGTCAGCCGTATTATGCTGTAAACTGTTTCGACCGGTTCGAAATAGGGGTGCGACAATGTTAAGAGATGATAAACATGAATGATGAATCTAAAGTGTCTAGCTTAGCATGGGTAGGATTATGGGGTCTTGTTCATGCATGACACAAGCTTGCCTTAAGGTGACTCTTGAAGTGTTTCTCTTATATGATGTATGTTTAGATAGGATTGTGCTATAGTTGCCTTCCTTGTTATGTTATGATTGACTAAAGGTGAGAGATTCCTTTGGTTATGAAGTAAGCTACGAATGAGACTAATGAGTGGTAAGTATGCATATGGTGACTTCAAGGGTATGCTTAGTGTGAATGGTATTATGGGATGCCTTTCATGCATGGCACAAGTGTGCTTTGAGGTTACCTAGAAGTATAGTGCTCTTAGTACATGAAGCCTAGGTCTTGACTATGCATATAGACTATGATTAAGATGACCATAAATGGATACTTAGCTTGGATGGTATTATGGGATGCTATTCATGTGCACAAATATGCTTTGGAGGTTACTTGAGAATAGTCCTCTTATGGTACAAATAACCAAGAGTTGAATAATGCTTATATGATGCTTATGTTGTAGACTTTGCTTATTATAATGATATTGTCTCATATGCTTATAGTTTATGTTTCATGAAGTATTTCATATGATTTTGGATTATGTCTTATATTGACTAACCCCCTTCTCTTATGCTCGTATGGTTATGCTAGCTAACATATTTAGTACATTTTGTACTAACGCATACTTTGCCTACATTTTAATCAAATGTAGGGTTTGGAGACTTGAGTGCTATTTTGGAGATAGGTTTCTATGGAGCTAAGGAGTTGAAGATCTTGGTGAGTCCTCATAGCTTCGAGGACAAAACCTACCATTTCCTTTATGTCTTTTATTTCATGCTTTTGGAGACTACTGTATGGGCTGTGTCCCAAGAGTTTTATTCTAAAGTTGTATTAGATGGTTTGAGACAAACTATAGAAAGACCTCCACTTGTTTTTATAAAGATTTCGATTGTATGGATAAAATTTTAAATTTTCCGTACTTTTCTATTATCTTATGTTCATGATATGCTAAGGACTTGTATGAGACCCCTTCGGGGTCAAGTACGTCGTGTTACTTCTAGGGTATACCCCTGGGTCGTGACAGATGGATGGAGTGCTTGATTTAAAAAATATGATTCTTTTGTAATATTTCATAAATATCTTTAAAGTAAATAAAAATTTAAATAGAAAAGTACATCTTTATAAATAAAAAAAAGTCAAATAAATAATATCTAACATAAATAAATATTGGCAATGTCATGAAATATTTAGCAAATAAAAAAAACATTTTTTTAAATTGATTAATAAAAAAAATACGTCCTATAAATTAAACTTGATTCTTTATGCCCCTGAAAAATCAAGAGCTGAAAAACTTTAGACCTGGACTGAGAAGGACTTGTCGTTTGTCTTTAGGTATTTTATGCCAAATGAAGTAGATGTTCAAATAAGAGCAATGCATATAACTTTGTTTCTCTTTATCCTCCTTAATCTTATTTTTAGTAATTTGGAATGGAATAATGTGTGTTTGGCACGAAGAAAATATTTTTCACATTTATGATTTTTTTTTTAAATAAGTGGATTTCTTTTTCGTTTTTTTTTTTAAAATATATATATTTGGTAAGTAAGCAAATGTTATGAAGACGGATAGGGGTTGGAAGTGTAGGTTCAAAGGTGCGGGGTGAGGGTTGGTGGATTGGGTCGGTGGGAAAGAGACAATAAACTTGAAACATTACTTATACAATTTGTTTTCCCTACTTCTGAAAGTCATTTTCCTCCTTAAGAAAATATTTTCTAATTATTTTGATCAACAAACATAAAAAAAAAAAAAAAAAAAACACTTTCCTAATATTTTCCTCTATACCAAACACACCCAAATGTATATATTTATGAACTTAAACTGCCCATCATTTTTTAACACATTTAATTATAATTTTACTAACTGACTTCAGGAAAGTAATTAAATTTTGTTGCACTCGTAGTAGAAAGAGCCTGTCAGATGCCAAAATGTACTTATAATAAAAGGAGTTTAATAAATCAATAGACAATTAAGTTTATCCAGAAATTTCATTTAGATACTAAAATTATGGCTTATTTCGACATCTGAACACATGATTAAGTATTTCTATTAAGTACTTTCGGTTTAAACGTTGAAATTCTCTTTGTATGTGTTTTCAAATTCTCATCACATAGATAAATTAAACACTTTATATATATATCATCTAATTTAATTATACAAATTAGTTTCTGTAAATCATAAAACCTCACACAAATTCCAATTGAGGATGATATATATAATTAAACGAGATAATTATTTAAATTATTAACTTATCTGCATAATAAATTTGAGAAAACACTAAAAATTAAAATTTAAATAAAAAAATATTTAATAAAAACACTTTATCACGAGTTGGAGATATTTAATTGAATCTTGTCGATCTATTATGCCTGATAAAAATATAAATTGGGACATGATAGTGTAGAACATGCATGTGTAAAATCTTGAGTGTCAGTACTTCCCTGTCCTGACTAAAGAATTTTTAAAAAGAGACAACAGTGGTGACCTCTCTGACATTATGGTTACACAATATTTGGTACAAGCAGTTCAAGTTAAAAATAGTTTTTTATTTAAAGATTTTGTTTAAATATGAATTTTACTTGAAAAAGGAAATCCAGAATTAATGCCTCATTTGTTTTTACATATATATTCGCTAATAATAATGGAGATGGTTTGTATAGTGGTAATAGTTTGTGCTGCAGACTGCAACTATCATAATAGTGGTGATTGATAATTGATAGTAATCGACAATAATGTGAGGAAAACAGACCTGATAAATTTTATTTAATTTCAATATTTGAAAATTTAACTTAATGAAAAAACCAACTCAAATTGAACTATGATACCTAATGTTTGAGCTGAAAAAAATAAAATGTATTTGAGAGCATGAGCAGTTGAACTACTGATATACTTTTTGTCTCTGATAGAATCAGTAAAGGAAAAGCAAAAGAAGCAAATTGAAATCACATATAGTTACATACATGTGTAAGGCAAAAACAAATAAAAGCATAATGGGACAGGCCCTCTCCTCTCTGCCATCTGATAGCAAATGTTACCTGTTTCTTCTTTAAAAAAAAGCATGTGGCATGGAATGAATTATGCTCCCTGCTTTTGGCCCCAGTTATCCTTTTCTTCACTTTTCCTTCTCAAATCTCAATCATGTTAATGGAAAAAGTGAGCAAAAATAACTTAATCACACCTTACTAATTTTGGAAACTAATAAAGTAAATGTTACTAATTTTGGAAACTAATAAAGTAAATTACTTATGTTAATTATTAATTGACATAAAATACACATGTGACACACGAAATGCACATATAATGCATATGTGATACACGAAATGTACGTGCGATGCACGAAATACAT
>NW_026032155.1:0-1633 GCF_019186545.1 Solanum stenotomum
AAAATGCCTAGTGTTGTGATCCCTTTTTTTGAGTTAAGGTGACAATTGGACAGATTGGGTCAAATTTGGACAGGTCATAAAGGGTTAAAACAATAATCGAATCAAGACCCAACCCAACTAAAATTTACTTGGCTCAAAATGGGTTAGGTAATGGGTTACGTTACGATCAAGACCCAACCCAACCCAATATTTACTAAACTTAATTGTTTTATTTGTTCTTTTAAACTATTTTAGTTCCTAATAAAATTATTTTTTTTCCTTTATTATTGCTATATACAACATATCAAATTGAAAAAAAAAGTTTTTAAAAATTATTTTGACAAGATTTTTCATGAGCTAATTCGAGTCACATATTAACTAATTTTTGATGGGTCGAAATGAGTTGAATTGGAATTGGTTGAGATAATGAACGGGTTGGGCGGGATGGATTTGATTTTGCCACCCCTATGTGAGTCTAAGCATCTCATCTCCCTTCTACTTATCTTCTTTAATTGTTTCTTTGTTTTATTAGTCCATAGTTTTTTTGCAATTTCTTTTGTTAGTTTCAACTTTCGATTGTAACTTTGAGTTTAGTGATTATAATATTTGAATGTTTTTATTATGAAATTGGAGTTATTACAATGAAAATGGTGGTATTAAATTGATTCAGTAGCGGCAGCGACCCAGAGGGTTGGATTCTTTGGGCCGAGCAGTACTTTTTCCACATTGGCTTCTCCGAACAGGATTGGCTACCTCTTTCTTCTTTTTACCTTGATGGAGAAGCTCTTACTTGGTTCAATTGGTTGTTTCAGAACAAGCAATTCTATAATTGAAAGCATTTTACAAAAAAAAAAAATACTTATGTCATTTTCACAACAGACCATCACAGATTCAGCGAGAATAGCAAATACCACAAGCATGGCGTTACCCCACTCCAGCGCCTGCTTAAAGGTCTGAGGGAAGTTACCCTTCCACGTTCCGTTCTTTATCAAAGCTTCAAACCCTCGAAATTGATGAACTCAACGATTGTTTGATTGATCGTTTGATGCAAATACCCAAAAATCGGTGGAGCTATCAAATACACCGAAGGCAAAATCTGATAAAGAAGATGGAAACTCAGAGGCAGCTCACATGTTTGATAAAATGCCCAATGGAGTTTTGGAGGACAATTCTTCAGTTTCACCGGCGAGCACAAACGTAGATGGGCCAANAGAAGACATTGTTGATGACATGGTCAATGAGGACAGCTCCCACAACAATGACAGTGCACTCCATTCTCACTATGAGACCTTGTTAACCGAAGTGATTGTTGCGACATTTAACAATACTATTGGTATTTCTTCGCACTTTGTACCCCTTACTTCCTTAGTGGTTAACTAGTTAATTACACTCTGATAGAAAATCCATTCGTTGATTCTAAACATGAGGGTGGGGGAAATATAGGAAACAATGTAGCTCGGGTGGTTGGCATTTCTCCTTTAAGAGATGAGACTAGTTATCCGGTTGCTTTTGCTTGCCAAGGGTATTTCATGTTGAATGTTTTTTGGAGATTGGTGAAAATTGAATTTTCATTTGATGGTGCCTTATGGCTTCACGTATTTCAATATTTGCATATTTTGCTTGACAAATTTTGTTTGGGTAACCAAAGTAAAGT
>NW_026032156.1:0-219 GCF_019186545.1 Solanum stenotomum
TTTAATATAATAAAATATATAAAATATACTAAAGTGGGTTTTTTAAGAAGAAGAAGAAGAAGAAGAAGAAGAAGAAGAGGAAGAGGAAGAGGAAGAAGAGGAAGAGGAAGAGGAGGAAGAGGAAGAGGAAGAAGAGGAAGAGGAAGAGGAGGAAGAGGAAGAGGAGGAAGAACAAGAGGAAGAGGAGGAAGAGGAAGACGAGGAAGAGGAAGAGGAGGA
>NW_026032157.1:0-226 GCF_019186545.1 Solanum stenotomum
GTTTGGAAGATACTAGAAGCAGAAAGAGTAAAAAGTCATGTTCTGCAAGCCTATAAGCCTCAATGTAATTTGAATTGTAACCAAGTTATATTGCCTGATAACTCGTGCGCTAGCCATAATGCAGCCACCTCTATTTGTATTGATACATAATATTATAATATAATATCTCCTCTTTTAACCAAAAAAAAAAAAAAATTATAATCCAAGCACCCCCACACTTTAATTT
>NW_026032158.1:0-520 GCF_019186545.1 Solanum stenotomum
ATTTCAGAGTTATGCTGTATCTTTGCATTCACACAGATTTGACAGCATATTTTTAAATAGTTTGTTTCTTTATATTGCACTTGTTTTAAATTGCTTTATATTGAAATGAGTTCAGTCATATTTAGTTGAGTATTCAAAGTTGAGTATCCAGAGTTGAGTATCCAGAGTCGAATATCATATCCTTGAGTTGAGTATCTAATCTCGGAGTTGAGTATCTTATCCTTGAGTACTTCTGAGTTGAGTAAGTTTGAGTAGTTTTGAGTACCCTTGGGTATTCCTTGAGTTGAGTAAGTTTGAGAAAAGGTAAGTATGTTTCATTTCTATCAAGTTTCAAGCTTATGTTTATGTTTTAGAATTCCTCTTACATGCTCGTACATTCCACGTACTGAGCCATTTGGCCTGCATCTTTTGATGATGCAGACACAGGTATTCAGGATCATCAACAGGAGCTTCGTTGATACATCCAAGAGTTCGAGTTAGCTATGGTGAGCCTCCTTGCTTTTAGAGGATTTCATTTACC
>NW_026032159.1:0-751 GCF_019186545.1 Solanum stenotomum
ATTCGATGATAAATATTGATAGATAGTTGGTAATATTATGGTGTAAGGCAACATATAGTTGAAATATATAACAAATATTAATGTTATAATCATGAATTTTTACTTCATGTGCAATTTAATTATTTGTTGGTGTAAGTTATTCATTGTGATTAAAAATAATTGTACACCAAACTTAATCTACAATGTACATTATTTAATATACTTTTTTAAAAAAAGTTAAAACTATTGAATGGTGCTATGGTTTATAATAGGAATAAAATTTGATTATATTTTGGTATAAGTTATTTATTATAATTACAAAAAAAATGGTCAACGATATAATACAAATTCTATACCAGTTAATATACTCACCCCCCACCCCACCCCTTTTTAACTAACATATATAAAATTGAAGAGAGAAGTAAAAAAAGATCTTCCCATAATAGTTGAAATGAAATTAAAGAGAGAAAATAAATTCAATAGTAATTGTATGAAACGTGTTTAAGGATAGAAATCATATTAATTAGATGATACATTTTTACTCCCTAAAAATTAGTGTCAAAATCTAAAAAGATAATTAGAAAAAACGTAATTGAAGAGAGAGAGAAAATTAGCATCAAATTCTAAAAAGATAATTTAAAAAAAAAACGTAATTGAAGAGAGAGAGAGAAAAAATTAGCATCAAAATCTAAAACTGATAATTTAAGAAAAAGGTAATTGAAGAGAGAGAAAAATATTTTTTATCATAGTAATTGTATCAAGTAAAAAAGAG
>NW_026032160.1:0-204 GCF_019186545.1 Solanum stenotomum
TATTGGTATAGGATTTCTGATGTCTTTGTGCTATTCTCAACCTTTCTTGAATGATCTTCACTTTCTCCATAGCTTGATGAACTAAGTCTGGTCCTATCAACACAGCTGCACCAACCTCAAACCATCCAATAGGAGATCTACATCTTCGCCAATAAAGAGTCTTATAAGGAGCCTTATGGATACTAGAAAGATAATTGTTGTTGT
>NW_026032161.1:0-340 GCF_019186545.1 Solanum stenotomum
TTTGAACAAGGGGGAGATGGTGTATTGAAATATCAAGGTAAAATGTGTGTACCTATGGTAGATGGACTCCAAAAGAAGATTATGGAGGAAGCTCATAGCTCCAGATATTCCGTTCATCCAGGTTCCACCAAGATGTATCGTGATTTGCGTGAAGTTTATTGGTGGAATGGCATGAAGAAGGGCATTGCTGAGTTTGTTGCTAAGTGTCCAAATTGCCAACAAGTGAAAGTTGAACACCAAAGGCCCGGTGGTTTGGCTCAGAGGATAGAACTTCCAGAGTGGAAGTGGGAGATGATCAATATGAATTTCATTACAGGGTTGCCGAGGTCTCGCAGACAAC
>NW_026032162.1:0-1379 GCF_019186545.1 Solanum stenotomum
GAGAACTCTCCATTCACTTAGGTCACCTCTCGTCAATAATGAATCTCAGAGTCTGGCCTAAGTTCATTGAGGTGGTCACTCGATTTTGGGACGATGAGAGGATGGTGTTTCGCTTCGGAGATGTTGAAATGACACCAACTGTTGAAGAAATAAGAGATTGCCTAGACAATAACGGAATGTGCCAGAAAAGAAAAAATCATCCAGATCACCACATTTTGCTACCAGATAAGCCGACCAGCACAGAACTGAAGAACATGTTGTTACTAGTAAATGCAGATTGGCTAGACACCCCGAGTATTTCGTTTCTGAAATTCTACGAACGGTGGGGACACGAGAACTATTATAAGAATTTTCCAAATGATTTTCTCAGTCGCAGTAGTTGGAGTCAAACTCAAACTTTAGCATTTGTTATATGCCTCTTAGGGACGATGGTATTTCCTCAAGGTGAAGGGAATGAAATTGATACTCGGGTTGTCATGGTTACACACGCCATCTTCGAGGGTGTTGGTAAGAAAGGACAGGTTAAGAAATACTTCAACCTAGCCCCGATCATTCTGGCCGACATCTACCGATCTTTGGGTCAATGCAAAAACGGGTTTCCATTTTTTCAAGGTTGTAATATTTTGCTACAGTGGTGGATGTCTAAACATCTGGTGAAGACATACGAGACTCAGAAACAGAAATTGGCCGAACCACAAAAAGAAAGTCGCCTCGACCATTACGAGATTCATTTGAGCAACAACAGGTTCAAGATCCACAGCACTAGGGAATCATGGGCCAAAGTCTTCCATGACATAAAAGAGGAAGACGTACAATGGATGTTTCAAGATTTCATGTCAGAAAAAATAGCTATTCAGGGGGCTAAGTGTCCTTTCCTAATCCTTCCTGGCATTAGAGGGGTACGACCTTACAATCCTAGCAGGGTAATGCGGCAATTCGGTAGAAGACAGATTCTACCTTTCAAAGGAGACACTAGCCGCTACGTTTTTTACTACAACGGCTGCGACAAGATACCTCACGCCAAAGATATTTGTCAAGAATGGTCTGGACTGGTCAACCTAAAAGAGAGCATGGCAGAAAATAGATATGAAGCCGGGTATGTGGATGAATAAAAAAAATGGTTGCAGAATGATCTGCGTGGTACACTTGACCCAATGCCACGCACGGGCCGACAGATTGAAGATGTCCAGGTAAGGCTCCAAATCCAAGCCTACCATTTTCAGCAGGAATGGGACCGAAGAGAGCAAGAGTTTCAACGTAGGGAGCAAGAATACCTGCGTAGGGAACAAGAATTCCAGCATAGAGAATATGAAAGCCAAAGGGCATTAGCTTTTGCCACGCAAGAGTTAGTTGACGCGAGATCCTGCCTGATGCGTTTG
>NW_026032163.1:0-202 GCF_019186545.1 Solanum stenotomum
TGCGCTGGTTTTCTAGCAGATTCAAGTCTCAGTGGACCGAATCATTCAGAGTCACTCAAGTGTCCCCACATAGAGTGGTTGAGCTCGAGAAAATGAGGGGAACAAGGTTCAAGGCCAACCACCAGAGGATAAAAGGTTACGTGGGAAATTCTAAGAGTGTATATGCAGTGATAGAGGCATGGAATCTTGATAAAGTCTGAGT
>NW_026032164.1:0-410 GCF_019186545.1 Solanum stenotomum
GGGGACCACCCCGTATACCCTGGTGACGACCCCTACGGTCCTGTCTCTAGCCTCTGCCTCTAGCTGGAGGTGCTGGCGCATGCCTAACTGCCTGTGGAGCGGGTAAGGCTAACCTGCGATGGGGACACTCGCGGGCCCAATGATCTAAATCCCCACACTCATAACACCCCTGGGACTGTCGACTGAGAGCTGGAGGTTGGCTACCCCGGCCAGAAGAACCCATCTGTGAACTATCTCGGCCCCGACTAGGACCGGCACTAAAACCAATATGGCGGTGCTGATCACCCTCTGATGCCTGGAGAGCAGCCTGGAAGGGGCTACTAGACTGACCTGACTGAAACCTCTGCTGAGATCTATCATAAGACTCTTGGGGTCTGAAATGACGCCTATCATGGCTATCCTCCTGTCTA
>NW_026032165.1:0-1122 GCF_019186545.1 Solanum stenotomum
TACATGGTATCAGAGCAATAGGTGCTCTCTTCTCCGTTTCTTCCCTCTCATTTTTTCATCTAATCTTGATTTTCTCTTCTCCTTGCAATGGTTGATACTTCTTCATCAGAAGTCCAGCCAGGCACTCAGTCCAGCACTCCCATTGACTCTGCCAGTCCCTTCTATATTCATCCTTCTGATTCCCCTGGAATGCTGTTGGTCAATTCTCCGTTCGATGGTAAGGGTTATGCTGGTTGGAGTCGTGCTCTTGTCATTGCCTTGTCAGCCAAAAACAAACTTGGATTGATCGATGGCAGTCTAGCTGAGCCTCTGCCTTCCGATCCTACTCACAAGCTTTGGGCTAGATGTAATGACATGGTCATTTCATGGTTCCTCAACTCTCTTTCAAAGGACATTGTTGAATCTGTCCTCTACTCTAGAACTTCAAAAGAAATATGGAAAGATCTATCAGCCAGATTTGGACAATGCAATGGTGCACAGCTATATCAGCTTCAAAAAGAACTCTCTGATGCAGTACAGGGCAACACTGATATAGCGGGTTATTTTACTAGAATTAAGAAGCTCTGGGATGAGCTTGATGCTTTCATTACCCTCGATCATTGTTCTTGTGCGTGTATTTGTGGAGGCAAAATAAAAACCATCAAGTCTCATCAGGATGGGAGTTTGATTCAGTTCCTCATGGGACTCAATAGCTCTTACTCAAGCGTTAAGAGTAGTATCCTTATGATGGATCCTCTGCCTTCAGTCAGTCAGGCATACTCTTTGCTCATTCAAGATGAAAAGCAAAGAGAAGTGCATATGGAATCTAGCCCTTCACATGGTGCTTTCTCGGTGTCACATCAACAGTTTAGACATAATCAAAGGTTCAACAATACTCAAAATTTTTCAGAAAATAGGATAGGAGGTTCAGGACTCAGGTTGACAAACCCAAAACTGGACTCTTCTGCACTCACTGCAAGTTAACCAATCATGAGGTTTCCAAATGTTATAGGTTGATTGGTTTCCCTCCTAATTTTAAGTTTACCAAGTCCAAGAAAGAAAAGTTTGCTGCTCATAGCACTAGTAATGTGCAATGTGATCAATCTCCTGATGCCAATGCATCTGCCAATTGTGCTGGTATTT
>NW_026032166.1:0-925 GCF_019186545.1 Solanum stenotomum
TTCCGGTGAGTAATCTTGAATTGTTCACTTATCTCTCTCATCAAGTGACTGTTAAGATTCGCTCCGTTATCAGTAATGATGGATTCTGGTACTCCAAACCTACATATCAGGTTATTGCGAACAAAATCAACCACAACTTTCTTGGTCACCGATTTATATGAAGCTGCTTCCACCCATTTAGTGAAGTAGTCAATCGCAACCAAAATGAATCTGTGTCCATTAGAGGCGGCTGGCTCTATTGGACCAATGACATCCATGCCCCAAGCTACAAACGGCCAAGGTGAACTCATAGCACTGAGTTCATGAGGAGGCACCCGAATCAAATCTCCATGCACTTGACATTTATGACACTTTTGCACAAACTTGCAACAGTCATGTTCCGTAGTCATCCAAAAGTAACCGGCTCGAAGGATCTTCCTGGCCAAAGTGAGCCCATTCATGTGAGTACCACAAGCTCCAGCATGTATTTGTTCCAGAAGCTTTGCAGCTTCACTAGCATCGACACATCTGAGAAGACCTAAGTCTGGAGTCCTCCTATAAAGGATTTCCCCACTTGCAAAGAAATTGAGGGCCATACGGCGTATCGATTTCTTCTGGTTGAACGTTGCATTCTCAGGATAAGTCCCATCTTCTAAGTATTTTTTGATGTCAAAATACCAAGGCAAACCATCTGGTTCCGCTTCAACATGTGAACAATGAACAGGCTGTTCTTTCACCTCTATATCCACTGGATCAATATAGCTTGTATCTGGATGTTTGATCATTGAGGCAATGGTGGCAAGAGCATCAGCCAACTCATTCTGTGTCCTAGGAGTGTGCTTGAATTCAATCTTGCGAAATCTTTTGCACAATTTCTGTATATATTGCACGTATGGTGTGATTTTTGGATTCTTCACAGCCCATTCCCCTTGAACCTGATGAATTA
>NW_026032167.1:0-749 GCF_019186545.1 Solanum stenotomum
ACTCTTTTGTATGTGACGAATGCTTTGTTTAGTTCTGGTATTCCACTAACTTCTTCTACGTCGTATGTGTATACGGTATTTAACAATCCGTAGTTGTAACATGTTCTTACTAAATTAGCGTTAGTTTTCGGTTGTGCAATTTACTTGTTATATCCTTGTAACTTTTGTGTCAAATAATCCTGGTTTGGTTCTTTTGTAGTTGACCTGGGGTTGCGATTTAAATAGGTTTGGATTTTGTGGATATTTTCAATATAGGTTCGTGTGATATAGTTATATGTCTTTTTCTCATTTTGGTTTTGCAAACTATCTGCGTATGTAGATGTTTGTGGTTCTATGGATATATGTCTAAGTGTCCTTTGGGTAAATGATTTTTCGAATAGCTGGTTTAAGTTAGCATTTTTATATTGTTTATCACTAACTTGTTTGCTTGTACCTGCAGCTATATTTAAACAAATGTTATGGGTTTTAAGGAGTTTTCCATCGTCTCCTTTTAGCTCTGGGTTTTTTCCGTCTTTCGATCGACGTAGCTCCGCATTTTTATAGTTATGCTGCTGACTAGCTTTAGACTTCAGATTATCTTCATTAGTCTTTAGCTTTTGTATCTCATTGTCCATACTGTCCACTTTTATACAAAGTGTAGTTATGGCTTTGAGTATCTCTTCCATTGTATTTTCGTTCTCAGTCTGAGTAGCTTTGTCTTGATAAGTAATCTGCAATAACTTTTTTATCAGTTTTTATTACTTCAATTG
>NW_026032168.1:0-763 GCF_019186545.1 Solanum stenotomum
ATCTCTCTACTCTCTAAATTCTCTTATTATCGACTTCTCGTTAAAATTACGAATTTGGTCTTTGGAAATTGGAGCTTCAAAATTCAACTTTCAATTTTTGTCTTCCAGTCATACACGTCTACTTTTTTAAGTAGACGTTTGGTACATTCGTTCCAACTCACTGTTCATTTAGTTATTTATTTGTTTACATTTAATTATTTATTTTGTGAGTAATTAATCTCTAGTCTCTACTTATTTAGTTGTTTATTTGTTTAAAACTTTGCTAATCATTTTCGTATTATATATAATTTACTCACTTTTTATATTTGAATATGGATTTCGGAAAAAACATTATTGAAAAGGGTAAAACAACCATAGTTAATTCGTTCACTAATTTATCTAGCTCAAAATCCAAGAAAAATAAAAAAACCGGTAGTACTTCTCAATCTAAAACTAAAAAAACTTCTCAATTAAGAATAAATACGGATGATTATACGCATGTTGATGAAACTGATTTTAATATTGATAGTAATAGTGGATTAGATCCTTATCATGAACATTCACAAAGAAGATTTGGTAATTTTGAAGAGGAATTACCTGAAGATGATGAACATGATGATGTTAATGCTTATGTTGATAGTTTTGATAATAATGTTGATGAATATGATGATGATGAAACTGAGCCACCGTCGGCTACTAGTCCCACTCCCAATCCCTCTTCCCCGGCTCCCGCTCCCTTTCGTTGTCCTGCTCCCATTCCCCCCATGCATCCTAGGACTAAGGT
>NW_026032169.1:0-313 GCF_019186545.1 Solanum stenotomum
CTTAAACTTTAAATCCTAAACCCTAAACGCTAAATCCTAAATCCTAAACGTTAAACCCTAAACCATAAACCCTAAATCCTAAAAATGAAACCCAAAACACTAGACCCTATACCCTAAACCCTAAACTCTAAACCCAAAACCCTAAAGCATAAACCCTAAACATTAAACCCTAAATCCTAAAGACTAACCCTAAACCCTAAATCCTAAACACTAAACCTAAACCCTGAGCCCTAAACTCTAAATCATATACCCAAAATACTAAATCCTAAACCATAAAACCTAAATCTTAACCCTAAACCCTAAATCTAAAATC
>NW_026032170.1:0-401 GCF_019186545.1 Solanum stenotomum
GGTTAAATATCGGGAAGGAGGTCTATACCAAGATCTATCTCCCTTTCTGGAGGGACACCGGGAAGGTCTTCTGGGAAGACATCTAGAAACTCATTAACAACCGGAATAGACTCAATAGGAGGGACTTTAGACTCCACATCATTGACTCTCACAATATGGTACAAGCACCCTTTGGAAATCAACCTATGGGCTTTAATGCAAGAAATGAATTTCCCCTTCACCACAACATCCCGGCTCTCCCACTCAAGGACGGGTTCATTAGGAAATCGAAACTTGACTTTACGAGTCATACAATCAATAGAAGCATAATATGCATGCAACCAATCCATCCCAATAATAACATCAAAATCCACCATGTTCAACTCAATAAGAACACAAGGCAACAACTTATTTAATATGCA
>NW_026032171.1:0-1044 GCF_019186545.1 Solanum stenotomum
GTTCGAAAAATTTTCTGGGGTGTTACAATTTCCACCATTAGTTTCAAATCAAAATCCTCCCCCATCGATAATTACCCACTAGTTTATATTCTACGGATTGATAAATAGATTCGAGGAGTTAAAACCTTACCTTTAACCTTAAGAATGGTGAAAAATGGTCAAGAACTCGCTTGGGGTTGTCTCCTAGCTCTCAAAGTTAAAAAGTGCAGAATAAAATAATTTTGGGATTTATTTCCGACTTAAATCGCGACTGTCCCGCTATGGCAGCCCCAACCCGCCACATATATTTTCGCACTTAGCGGTACTATGCACTATTACATATATTTTCGTACTTTTGATCATGATTTGTGAAGTTCAAAAATTTAAATTATGATTTTTGAGTATAATCTTTCAATATAATATGAGTAAATCAACTTATACATTTAAATCTAGTTACATACCAATTGTATACACAAAATATATTGGTATGAAATTTACATTTTTCTATCCATATTAGTCATGCATTGAAATTTTATATATATACTAATTGAATACAAATTATATACACAAAATATATTGATATGAATATGATATGCAGTTTGCATTTTTATACCCACGTTAGTTATACAATGAAATCCTAATTGTATACCAATTGCATAAATAATATGAAGGATTAATTACTTGAGTGGACTCCTTTTAAAAAATAATTACTTATTTTAAACATACTCTTTAATTATTACCATTTATAACAACTTCTTTAATTTCTCTCTTTTCTCTGTCTCGCTCTTTCTCCCTTCCTTTCTTTCTTTCTTTCTTTTTTTTTCTTTCTGTTATTCATTCTCCCTTCTTTTCTTTTTTGTTGCTCTTTCTCCCTTTTTTACTATTGCTCTTTTTCCTTTTTTTTGGTTGAGTAGTCAATGATTTTAGACTGAATAAAACTTGTATCAATAATTAATTAGACAAGTAATTTAATCGTAACAAATAAAGAGACATAAGAAACTGCAAAATGAATTAAACTTGAATTAAAAATGTATTATAAACATATTAAAGTTGAATTATTATAAG
>NW_026032172.1:0-1857 GCF_019186545.1 Solanum stenotomum
CACCACCACTTTATGATTTTTCTCGTCAATCTCAACTTCCTCCACACCTAAATTTGTGAGTAAAAAAATTAAAATTAATAAAAGAAAAGAAATGAAGAAAAATGATGCAGGAGAATATCACGATCAATAAAATAAGTGAAAATCATAAGAAATCCGAATTTATATTTCAGTATGAGAAAAAAGAAAGGTACATTGATAATTTCTCACCATCTGCCTTAAACCTTTTTGTCTAAAGTATAATATATATGAGTTCATAGGAACTCAATATGTGTGTTGCGACTTTAATTAAAAAAGAATATGAGTGTTGCTCAAATTCCCTATATATGTAAGAAATTCAGTAATTTTTTATAAATATTTAGCTCTAAAACGTAATTATTATGATATACTTTCATTTTACTTGTGATCGTGATAGAAATCTAATATTTTCAAATTTTGAATCCATTTGTAATTATTCGATATCTATCTTAATTAGAGGTAACAAATATCTGATAAATTAATCGTGATGGGCACAAAATTGAACATCCAAAAACTAAATGACATAGAAAAAAATTATACCATCAAAGCCACGAAGGGATTTAAGCACTTGTTGTTTACATCCTTGACAATGAATATAAACACCCAATATGATAATAATTCCTTTTGAATTATTCTTATTTTCTTCATTTTTGCACTCCTTCTCCTTCATTTTCTGCAAAAATAATTAATTGCTTATCAAATTCACATAATTCACTAAAAAAAAATTAACTATAAATTCCGTCACTAAATAGCACGTAAATAACATATATTTGTAGCAATCCATTGCTAATCATTAACCACCACTTTTTGTTGTTTAACGATAGTAGTTATCCATCGTTAATTCCTAATTTTTGTATCTAATTTAAAATTGCAAAGACAATTATATTAGAAAACTTCAGTAGTAATACCTTTCCTATTTTCTCTGTATTTTCATGAACAAGATAAAAAAATAATATGATTTTAAGTCCTATGCATGTGAGTTTGGTTATTTATAATTGCAAATTAAATTCACCTCTTTATAGAAAGTTTATTATTTACAAGCCAAATCCAAAATTAGTTGCTTTTGATATAGACACCGACGATTTTAAAAAAATAATCATAATGTAGTAATACTCCATTTGGTACTTAATTACTGAAATAGAATAATGATAATCATTCGATTAATTAACAGAATTTTCTGTAAAAGGGAATTGTTGAATGCGTATAAGATATTATTTTATTGTATACTTTATTTGGTTTTGGAATATTGGTTAAGAAATAATTTAAGACAATCAAGGCAAGAAATACTATTACAATGGAAACTCTATGGTTAAATGTCAACTTTTAGCTTTCTTTAAAGTATAAATTATAGGAACCACATATTATAAGTATTAAATAACATTCTATCCCTTTTAGTTTTTTATTTACCAAATATCCCTTAAAAATGATGTTTGTGGGATACATAGAGTTGTGCACGGGATACATTAGGTTTGATACATTCCACACAGCGGGATACATAACGTTGTGCACGGATACATTAGGTTTGATACATTCCACATAGCGGGATACATAGCGTTTGATACATTCCACATAGCGGGATACATAACATTGTGCACGGGATACATGTGGGATACATAGGTAAAATAAGGGATTTTTGAATTTTTTGAAATAAGTAGGGATAAATGGATATTAAGGTAAATAAAGGAGTGTAGTTAAGTAATTTATCCTTCTTTTTTAAATTATAAATTAACCAAACAAGCGTTACAAAGTTTATTATTTCTTAAAAATAAGGACAAACAATAGTGAAACGACATGTCTAATTAGGTGAATTGTGTTCTGTCACACCCCAAAACCAGATGTGAT
>NW_026032173.1:0-490 GCF_019186545.1 Solanum stenotomum
ATGCTTTCCTAGAAGTACTAAATTTATTTCTAATTAGGTTACTTTATTTCCTTTATAGAGTAAGATTCCTTGTAATTGTCTTTCTAGGGTTTGGCTGACCTTTTAGCTTCTTATAAGGGGTCTTGGACGTTTTTCCCCCTTCTCCTATATATAGGAGTCCTTTTCATTCATTAAAGGGAATTTTAGATTGATATTAATAATATTTGAGAGCGTTCTTTGAACCTTTGTGACTTGTTATTTGAGAATTTATCTTTAAACCTTTGCTAGTTTCATAGTTTAAGGTATAAAGTATCTTCTTCTTGTGATTTCTTTGGTTTCTTTTTTTGGTATTCTTTAGAAGGTGATTAGTTTCTACATACTAATTATTGTCTTTAGTTACTCATAAAGCGGTCAAGATCCGAATCTATATTTTTGATTCGTTTTCTCAAGTAAAGGTGTTAGATTTCTTCCATAAATCTATTAGTTGTTATTTGGATCTTTTCAAGGCCTT
>NW_026032174.1:0-735 GCF_019186545.1 Solanum stenotomum
GCACCAGCCCAGGACCAAGAGCAAACTCTGGAGTCGGTGATAGAGCCACCAGCAGCTCCAGCACAGCAGCAACCGATGGGCCCGGGACCAGCCCAGCCACCGCCCGAGCCTGTGGCAGCTCCAGATATACAGGCGATGCTCGTACAGATACTAGCTGCCATTGGGGGTATGCAGCAGGCCCCAGCTCCAGCCGTTCCAGTACCGTAGGGCCAGCCTACACCAGCGGTACCAGTTGTTCAGCAGCTAGCGGCACCGGTTGTTCAGCCTGGCGATTTGGAGGGCGTCATGCCACTACGGGAGCAGAAGATGCTCGGGGTGTTCCTTAGACTATCACCGCCGAGGTTTTCTGGGGCAGTGGGGGAGGATGCCCACGAGTTTCTAGTTACTTGCCGCGAGCGGCTACAGACTTTGGGTTTAGTGGAGTCGAGAGGAGCGGCCTCACCGCTTACCAGTTAGACGGTCCCGCCAGGCAGTGATGGTGTACATACTTAGTGACCAGGCCAGCTGGGTCTCCACCGGTCACATGGACTGAGTTTTCAGAGGCCTTCTTGGCCCAATTTATTCCCAGGAGCATCAGAGATCAGCTCAGAGATCAGTTTGCTCGGTTAGAGCAGGGCTCCATGACAGTATCAGAGTATGAGGCCCGGTTCCACGAGCTCTCCAGGCATGCCGCCATGATATTACCTACTGAGGAGGAGAGGGTTCGTTGTTTTTTTCGGGGTTTGAGACTACAGT
>NW_026032175.1:0-274 GCF_019186545.1 Solanum stenotomum
GACCACGGACTCTAACCAGGTACTGTAGGTAAGCCTGGACATAAGTAAGCTGGACCACGGACTCTAACCGGGTACTGTAGCCGAAACCAGATCACAGGTAAGCTGGACCACAGACTCTAACCGGGTACTGTAGCTAAGCCTGGACATAAGTAAGCTGGACCACAGACTCTAACCGGGTACTGTAGCCGATAGAAAAGCAGGGCATTATGGATACTAGGTCATAAGCTGCGTTACCGTCTAACTAATGCTCAGACTATCAGACTCAAGTCTGCTA
>NW_026032176.1:0-202 GCF_019186545.1 Solanum stenotomum
GCTGGGGGGGTACTTATGCATTTTCCCTCTTTTTTTCTTTTTATGTTTCTTTGTTCATTTAAATTTTTTTCAAATTATTTTGTTCTTTTTTTACACCATATCTGATTTGAATTCAATATTTATTTTATATACTCCTTTTCTTCTTCTTTTTTCTCATTTATTTCTTTATTCGTCTATTTTCTCTATTTCTATTTTTTTTCTA
>NW_026032177.1:0-748 GCF_019186545.1 Solanum stenotomum
TGATACAGTCCTCGGTATCATGACCAACGTTGTTAGAGTGATATGCGCACCTCTGATCAGGTCTGTAAAGCCTTGAACTAGTGTCCACCGGCTTGGGCCCCACTGGATGAATATATCCTGCAGCAGTTAATCGCTCGAACAGCTTTGTTCGGCTTTCAACAAGCGGAGTGAAAATTCTGGCAGGCTTCTTCTCAAATCTGGGACGAGTGGGATCGTAATTGCCTTGTTGAGGAGGAGGCATCTGGCGATAATTTGGTGCGTTTGGACGGGGGTTTTGATATCTAGGATATGAGTTGGTTTGGTAATTTGGTTGTGGAGCTTGGTAGTTCGGAGGGGTATTTTGGTAAAGTGGAGCTGGGTTTTGGTACATTGGGGGAGGCGTTTGGTAATTTGTCTGAATGTTGGCACAGTTGAGGGCGGCATTTCGATAGTGATGAGATGGGGTTTGGTAAACTGGAGAGGGAGTTTGGTAGACAGTAGGGGGAGTTTGGTAAATGGGAGGAGGGGTATTTTGATAACTGGGGGGATGATTATTTTGGTGATCAGTCTGTGTATAACAAGCCGGGTATGAACTCTGTGAAGGTCGAGAACGACCTTGGTATGATGATGACTTCTTCGGGGTCTTCCTCCCCTCATAAGAGATAGAGGACACATCCTCTCTTTTCTTCTTCAACAAGCCCGAAGATCCGGGCGAGGCAGCTACACGGGCAATCTTCCCGATTCTCAATCCGTCCTCGATAGTCTCACC
>NW_026032178.1:0-403 GCF_019186545.1 Solanum stenotomum
AACTTATTTTAACATGATTGAGTACTTTAAAATTATGATCATTTTCATTATGACTTTGCAATATTTATTTTATATGATTTCATTATTATTTTTTATTGAATATTTTTGTTTCATCAGTACTCATCTCATATTTTGTGTTATTTTTTTAAGAAACACCTTAGATAATTATATTTTTGTTGGACTAAAGAAATATTTGGAGCACAAGTTAATTATATGTTTGTATGCAAACTTTACCGAAAAATTCCAAAAATCTAAAAAAAATCCAAGGTTTATTAGTTTGGTTTGATTTATAAATTTAAAAATTCGACACAATGATTTGATTTGGTATTTGAAAAACCCAAACCAACCCAAGGTTGAAAAACCTGAAAAAATCCTAATTTTATTAGTTTGGTTTGGTTTATAA
>NW_026032179.1:0-304 GCF_019186545.1 Solanum stenotomum
GACTGCAACAAATTCTATTATTCAGTGATGAATAATTTTGTCACTTACACATCATATTTCGTCAGGAAAGTCTTTCATAACGAAAAATAAGTTTTCAATTATTCGTTCCTAAAGCAAGGGTGTATACAAAGACTAATGAGAGTTTCATCGTTAAATAAAGTTGTATCAGTAAACATTTTATGACAAACTCATCCCTCAAAACAAGTATTAGAAATTATTAATGATACTGTGTTTTCATCACTAAAAAGGTTATTAATGTCAATGATACTGCATTATCACTGAGTTTTTAGTTTAATTAGTTACG
>NW_026032180.1:0-657 GCF_019186545.1 Solanum stenotomum
GGTGCCAATGTAGCTACTGAAAGAGTCCCAATCGAGCCATATTCATAAATGTCCGTGAAACGCCGTCCACACATAGCCAATCAATGTAAGTCCTTGGAACCAAATCGAAAACCAAATTCAAATCGCGAAGTAGAATTAGTGTCACCGACGTAACTCGTGAAGCCGTAACATCGGGGAAAATAAGGATAACTAAAGTCGGAGCAAGCGTATCGCCTAGCTAAGGCCCAATCTATCAGACTCAAGTCTGCTACACCAGTCTACAGGGATCTAAATCGGCCGAGCGACGTCGGGGCAAAACTAAGGCCTATCGGATCCGAATCATGTATTTCTAAGGCAAGCCCTAGTCAAACCTAAACTAAGGCCCAACATTCTTCAAATAAACAATAATTAAGCATGCAAGCACTCCACATAGCGAGAAGGGTCCATTGATAATACAAAGCATGCTCACAGTTACCCGATAATTCCCGAAATAGGCCGCAAACATGATTTCTTAACACCTATGCAAAATTCAATAACTACCCAACCCAAATCCCAACTAATCAACATGCATTCACATTCTCGAGCTCAATCTAAGAGAGGAAAACCGTAGCCTACCTGTAGGACGATCACAGACGCTCCAAAATCACTCATTCGGAGCTTTCCCTTTCTGAACGTCCT
>NW_026032181.1:0-1095 GCF_019186545.1 Solanum stenotomum
ACCACACTCATAGCAACCCTGTCGAGGGTGACTCCCAGAAGATCGACCACCATGGCCTGAAGGACCCGACTGAAACACCTCGCGGCCCTGACTCGAACTAGCCTCACCCCGACCACCATCTGATGCCTGAAGAGAGGCCTGTGTAGGTCTGCTAGACTGACCCTGTCGAAACCGTCGTCCGGCCCTGTCATGATAATCCCTAGACCTGGGACGTGAGTCACTGTAGCTGCCCTCATGCCTAGCCCTCTTCTCGCTGCCCCCTTGGGCCTCGCGACGAAGATGCTCCATAGTACTAGCATGGTCAACTACGTCTAAAAAGGATCGACCCGCAGAAACTAAGGACTGGGTCTCAAGCCGAAGCTGCAATCTCAACCCACGAACAAAGCACCTAACTCTCTCCTCCTCTGTAGGTAATATCATCTCGGCATGACGGGAGAGCTCGTGGAACCTAGTCTCATACTCTGCCACCGACATGGAGCCCTGCTCCAACCTGCAGAACTAATCCCTGAGGCGGTCTCTGACGCTACGAGGGATAAACTTGGCCAAGAAGTCCTCAGAAAACTCATCCCATGATACCGGTGGAGATCTAACTGGCCTGGTCTGAATGAATGTGCGCCACCACTGCCTGGCTGGCCCATCTAGCTGGTAAGCAATGAAGTCGGCCCCTCTAGACTCCACAAGGCCCAAAGTGCGAAGCCTCTCATGGCAAGTAGTAAGAAACTCGTGGGCATCCTCACCCACAGCCCCAGAAAACCTCGGTGGTGTCAACCTGAGAAACACACCAAGCATCTTCTGGTCCTCAAGCGGCATAAGTCTATCCGCTGCCAAGGGCTGCACTACCTCAGGTGGTACCTGGACCTGAGGCACCCTCACTGAAGGCTGATCCTGGGGCAGGTGGCTGCTGCATCCCCCCAAGCACACCTAAGAGCTGAGCAATAGCGGCCTGGAGATCTGGAGTCAAAACTAGACCGGATGGCGGCTGGGATGGCCCTGGTCCCACCGGCTGAGCTGGTATACGAAGTGCTGAAGGGTCTGTTACTGGCTCTGGATCCTCCTCTCTCTCCTGTACTGATGCTGCGGTCCTCTCTCGACCTC
>NW_026032182.1:0-1674 GCF_019186545.1 Solanum stenotomum
ACATGGTGACATTATGTAGGCAAAATATACGTTAGTACTAGTAATATACTAAGTATGCGGGGTGCAACACAACAATAGACAAGGACACAATCGAAATACAAGAAATAGTTTCATAGGCATTATGAATAACAATATGAGGATGCATGATCAAAGTGAAGTCAAAAGATGTTTAAGTAAATCTATACTAATAGCAGATATCATATGTGTATGCATGATCCAACCAATCTATAACCCCAACTTAGGATGGGGGACGCCGTTCACACTCGGACACCCTGGTGGGAAGGTATAAACCCCTCACATGGTTGATGTTGGTCACACCCCAAGCATCCTAGGTGGTGAGATATAAACCTCTCACATGGTTGATGTTGGTCACACCCCAAGCATCCTAGGTGGTGAGATATAAACCTCTCACATGGTTGGCTGATTCTTTTCTCCCGGACCGGGCATTGTCATGGAACACTTTATATAGGAAATTCCCATTAGGCTCTAATGCAATCTCACGTATGGAATGAACATATACACAAGCTTAGTTTGTCATCAACACATCTCTGGATTGCCATACATCTCATAACTCAAGCTTTAAAGCATCAATTCATCAATTCTCCTTAGTTGGACATTTTGTCAAACACCTTGAAGGCATGTAATGGAATCAAAGAGGATGGAAAATAGGGTAGTAATTATGCAGCCAAACCAGTGAACAACCTACAACAACACCTTTTAACACCCACAATACCACATGAAAATCTCCACATCCATTCCAAATTTAGATTCGAGTTCTAGAGTCACAACATGCTCAAAACAATCACTTTTCATGTTTAAAATTCAATGTGCAGGAAATTATTACAAAGAACAAGACTAATTTATGAATCTTAACTTAAACCATGAATTAGTGAGTAGAATAGAGTCTAGGCACTATGGGTGGAAGGACCCATGAGTTCAACACCACATACCTTGAGTTGTTATGAAGGTCTTGAGAGTGTATTCAATGGAAACTTGGAACTTGGAGCAAGAGTCTCTTCAATCTTGAGGAAGGTTTTGGATTAGGGTTCTTGAGAGAAAATGTGTCTAAGTATGGGAGAGGTGTTTTGGGAAATGTTTTAGAGATGGGAAGTGAACTCATGGTATATAGGAAATGACATATGCCCTTTGGGAAAATGGTCCAACACTTAGAAAAAAAGTGAGGCGGGTGAACAGTAAAAACGCTCACTGGAAATTGCATTTCCTGCCGGACAGATTTTACGAAAATAGGCATAACTTCTTCGTCCGAACTCCGAATGAGGTGAAACTAAGTGCTTTAGGTAGCTAACTCAAAGGGCTTTCTATGTATATGTTATGGAACACCCAATTATTTGTGTGCTAGGAGATATGACCCTCCAAAGTAGACCCTTGAAAAAGGCTTCACTTGGAAATTTCGGATTTTGATACGGTTGCTCTAAAATTTGGGTTAGACCCATTTCCCACTCAATTTGACCCCCTAAACAAGAATATGAAGTTGGATTTTCGAAAAATGAAACAGATTTTTTTGATATAGCTAAACAAGTTTCCGGTAACTTCCGAAGCACATTTTTAAGAACCTTTTGGGTCATTTCAGGGTAGAATTCTTTTTTTTTAGAATTTTGTTCACATCTTAAATCTACAAATTGATTCATCTCCATAAAGGAGCCGAATGAAACC
>NW_026032183.1:0-2025 GCF_019186545.1 Solanum stenotomum
ATAAAATAGAGAGCATAATAAAAAAGACATTAGAACAGTTTTTTCAACAGGGACAAGATAAACATGTAATTACTACTCCACCAAATCCAGATCCAAGTGGAGACAGGCTAGTACCAGATATAGAACGAGACAGAAATAATACTAGTCCAAGAAGGAATACTAATAATAACATAATCAGATCCAACAGCTCAGGAGAAGAAGACTATAGAGAACATTTGTATTATCAAGATGCTCAAGATCCCTATGAAGAGGCTCACAATCCCAATGACGATGATGATTCGGGAATGAGTTTTGATTCTGTAACTCTACACAATCTTGATACCTGAAGACAAACTGAAGAAAGAAGAATGAGAACAAGACAAAACCAGACAATAATTTAAAGTATGAATAAAAGTGTGCCATGTGGGGATGCCCACATTTGTCGTGTGAGTGCTTACTTTATCACTATCCTCCAAAAAGGAAAAAACTGATAAGCACGCGTCTGTCTTATTTTGTGTAAAAGTTTGTAAAGCAAAAATAATGCATGTGCGATGGGGCCCAAATGTGTACCCGGCATGAATTATTTAAGCTACAAGTGTCGGCCAATTTTAGGCCGTTACTTTTTATTTCATTATTTTAAGTACGTCGGCCACGTTTGGCCATTAGGTTTCTTCCACGTTTTGTGTCTAGTGAGTCGGCCACGTTTGGCCATTAAGTTTCTTCCACGTTTTATGTTAAGTCTCCCCCTCAACCTCTATATAAAAACACTCCTGCACACTTAAGAAGAACAAGAAAAAAGAACCAGAAAATACACAACATATTCCCCTTCCCAATGTTCCAAAAAACCATCTCCTTTCCTCAATCCAAAAACTCCTAAAAATCCCTCTTGTAATATCCAGCTTGTAACAAAGTTTGTCTTAAGCGTGTAAGAGTCAGTCGGGGTTCCCGAAAGGGAAACCTCTCTCAGTCTAAGTCATGTAAGTCTTTATGGTTCCTGTATTTTCCCTAAAAATATATGTAAATTATGTTTGTATGTATGTAAATATATTTGTAAAACTACCCTTAGTATATGGTTAGACTTTTAACTTCTTAATAACAACGATGGATTAACCTGTAAATTCCTAGGATATTTCCAAGGCCTTAAAAAAGTCCGCAACATTCACAGGACGTCTTATTGGTCGTTTCCGGGGTGGGGTTAATGAAGAAGTTTTTAAGAATACAGGTTAAAAGGAAGAGATGAACGGGGTAGTAACNAAAAAAAAAAAAAAAAGGAAAATACAGGACACATATAAGATAAACATGACCAGACACGAGTAAGAGGGAGTACTGAGTAGGATTTACAAAAATCTGAATTTCTGCTATTCTGCTATTTTGCCGATTTCTGCTATATTAAGTTCTGTGTTTTTAAATCTGTCTGTATTTTTGTCTGTATTTTCTCTCTCTCTATTAAAGTAAAGTTTGTTTGCATTAGCTGTATTTCGACTATATTTTCTGTATTTTCTGTATTTCCTGTATTTCCTGTATTTGTTTTTTCCTGTATTTTTGGTATTTTCTGTATTTTCTGTATTTGTTCAATTTTCTGTATTTTCTGTATTTTCTGTATTTGTTCAATTTTCTGTATTTTCTGTATTTTCTGTATTTGTTCAATTTTCTGTATTTTCTGTATTTGTTTCTGTATTTGTTTTTGTTCAATTTTCTGTATTTTCTGTATTTGTTTGGTATCAGAGCGAGAAGTTTTTGGGAAGTTATATTTAATGAGAAGACCTCTACGTAGTACTCAGACACATTTAGAAACAAAAAGAAAGCTAAAAAGTTTATATTTCGAATATAAGATACTAAATAAGACTAAAGAAGACAATATAAGGTTAGATTACTTAATTGAAATAATATCTAGATTAGAATATAAATATATTACACAGCTAAAATCCAGATATAATATATGAAAAAACACCCTTTTGCTAATCAACTACGACTAAGATATTGGTATTTATACAGAGAAATACAAATTAAATCAGAATTATTAAAATTAAAACAGGCAATAAGTAT
>NW_026032184.1:0-210 GCF_019186545.1 Solanum stenotomum
TGTATTCCTTGAGAAATATTATTGAGTCCTTTGTACAATACTTTTGAAATCCATATTTTCGTCAATCTTGTATGTGATCTCATAACAATGTGCATCTTGAAACTTCATCCTAAAATTATTTAAGCCTAATCACCCAAATTCAAGCTGACGTATTTGTCGGTTTTTTTCAAGAATTATACTAAACCTAAAAGATATGATTTTTTTTAAAAT
>NW_026032185.1:0-524 GCF_019186545.1 Solanum stenotomum
TCCGGCAGGAAATGCAATTTCCAGTGATCGTTTTTACTATTCACCCGCCTCATTTTTTTTTCTAAGTGTTGGACCATTTTTCCAAAGGGCATATGTTATTTCCTATATACCATTAGTTCAATTCCCATCTCTAAAACATTTCCCAAAACACCTCTCCCATACTTAGACACATTTTCTCTCAAGTTCTCTCAAGAACCCTAATCCAAAACCTTCGTCAAAATTGAAGAGACTCTTGCTCCAAGTTCCAAGCTTCCATTGAAGACACTCTCAAGACCTTCATAAGAACTCAAGGTATGTGGTGTTGAACTCATGGGTCCTTCCACCCATAGTGCCTAGACTCTATTCTACTCACTAATTCATGGTTTAAGTTAAGATTCATAAATTAGTCTTGTTCCTTGTAATAATTTCCTGCACATTGAATTTTAAACATGAAAAGTGATTCTTTTGAGCATGTTGTGACTCTAGAACTCGAATCTAAATTTGGAATGGATGTGGCGATTTTCATGTGGTATTGTGGGTGTTAA
>NW_026032186.1:0-1302 GCF_019186545.1 Solanum stenotomum
TATAGCGTGGACTCAATTTTCCTTTTTTTCCAAACCTCATTACCCCTTTCATTGGTGACACCTTCAAGAACACCCAATCCCCTATAGAAAATTCTAGTCCTCTCCTTCTAACATCAGCATATGATTTATGTCGACTTTGAGCTGTTTCTAGCCGCTGCCGTATCACTTTGACTTTTTCCATAGCTTGATGAACAAGATCTGGCCCAAATAAGGCAGTTTCACCTTTTTCGAATCAGCCAATTGGGGATCTACATTTTCTTCCATATAAAGCTTCATAAGGTGCCATTTTAATACTTGAATGGTAGCTATTGTTGTATGCAAACTCGATCAATGGCAAATGATCATCCCAACTACCTTTGAAGTCCAATGTACAAGCTCGCAGCATATCCTCGAGTGTTTGAATTGTACGCTCCGCCTGACCATCTGTTTGAGGGTGAAAGGCTGTACTTAAATTCACTTGTGATCCTAAACTCTTCTGAAATGACTTCCAAAAATTTGCAGTGAATTGAGCCCCCCTATCAGATATAATAGAGATTGGCACTCCATGTAGACGAACTATCTCTTTAATATACAACCTCGCATACTCCTCAACTGTATAAGTAGTCTTGACCGGCAAGAAGTGCGCTGATTTGGTCAGTCTATCAACAATTACCCATATAGAATCAAACTTTCGAAATGAACGAGGCAAACCAGTGACAAAATCCATATTGATCATATCCCACTTCCAAATTGGAAGTTCTATACACTGCATATAACCTCCGGGCTTTTGGTGCTCTACTTTCACTTGTTGACAATTTGGACATTGAGCCACGAATTCCGCAATGTTCTTCTTCATGTCCCCCCACCAATACATTTCTTTTAAGTCATGGTACATTTTAGTTGACCCCGGATGGACAGAATATCTCGAATGATGCGCTTCCATCATAATCCTCTTTCTTAATTCAGCTACATTAGGTACACACAATCTGTTTTGACATCGAAGTACTCCTTCTTGCGTAAGCTCAAATGCCTTTGTCATACCCTGTTGTACATTCTCCTTAAGCTTTAATAGAATAGGATCCATGTACTGCTTCTCTTTCACTTCTACTACTAATGAGGATTCTGCCGCATTTTGCACAATAACCCCTTTGTCAGGCGATTCAAGAAGCCGAACCCCCAAGCTAGCTAGTTGACATAGATCCTTAGCTATTCCTTGTCTTTCCACAGACCGCCCATAGGTGCTTGCCATTATTTTACGACTTAACGCATCAGCTACTATATTAGCTTTCCCGGGGTGATACAAGATATCAATGTCATAATCTT
>NW_026032187.1:0-682 GCF_019186545.1 Solanum stenotomum
TAATCCGAATCGAAAGATATCACATCGAGTCCGGATTTTTGGGGGCATGTTCTTCTCTTACTCGTTTTCTCCTCCATTATTTTCAATCAATCTCTCATCTCCTGCTAAAATGGCTATTGAAATTCAATTTTTTTTTTGCTATAAATACATGGTATTGGTGCCATTTAAGGGACGGATAGAAATAGAGGGAGAGATAGAAGAATATCACTGTGATATAGGTTCATAAGAAGAATTTTGATTTCTATAGTTGCTAAGTTAAGAATTTCGAATCTTGAGTTTTCGTCTTAAGCTCTTTGTTCTTTGTCATCGGAAGCTTTCGTCGGAGTTCTTTTCACGTGGTGGTGAAATAGTTCATTTCAACTCGTCGTCTCAAGTTCGTTGCCCATAACCAGGTAATCTGCTTCCGCTATTTATTTAAATTCCCGATTTTGCTTTGTTTTCGTTTTAAGTATTTTAGTTGTTTTGATTTAGTCACTGCTTAACCTGTAGATTGATGGGTAAATGCCATATAGCTTTCTTTTCTTTTCTTTTAGACTTTTCCAGCTCATATGTATTTCGTGTTGGTTGTTAGAATTCAGCTTTTGAATACTGCATTCTTAGTTTCGTTTCCTGCATTTTGTTTGCTCAAGGTGTTTCCCGATTTTTATGAACTGGTTGATACCTCGTAAATGTTGAGACAATT
>NW_026032188.1:0-204 GCF_019186545.1 Solanum stenotomum
AATATGAGCATTATTGGATGGTTGATTACGTTGAGCACCATATGCTATTGGTGGAGATGTCTGTTTACTTGCGTGATTTCGAAGGAACTCATTATACTCCTTTAGAACAATAAGATCATAACTGGGTGGTGGACCATGCAAAATATAACATATATCACGAGTGTGTCCAGACTTAGGACAATGACTACACTTGGATCGAGGTTT
>NW_026032189.1:0-277 GCF_019186545.1 Solanum stenotomum
AAATGTTACTAAGAATCCTCTACTGGCGTATAATGATGTACAATTCATTGAAATGATATGTGATGACAAAGAATATGACAATTCTCTCAATTCTCAGGAAAAGACAATTGAAATTGTTGGAGCTTTCATGAAGGCTAGCGTGCAAAGTAATGGCTAAGAAGTCAAGCTTGGTGATTGGGATACACTCTTGTTTTCTCTCAAAAAAGAGTGTATGGATAGTTTATTTTGTCATCATTTCTGCTATGCAAGTCTTTTTTATTTTATTTTAGTAAGTCAG
>NW_026032190.1:0-233 GCF_019186545.1 Solanum stenotomum
CACTCATGACTCAATTTGGGTCATGACAGCAAAAGTGCAAATCAAGAATATAAATGAAAACGATGAAAATACATGAATTTGATTTTAAGTAATTACATTTTCTAACATTTCTAAAAAATCAACCTATCGATTAAGTGAAATCAACGAAGGCCAAACTTACGATGTATAGTCCATCAATTTAATTGATATCAATTTTCTTTAAAATTCTGACCATGTCCATCAATTTTCTTGAT
>NW_026032191.1:0-392 GCF_019186545.1 Solanum stenotomum
CTTTTTCTTCTTCCTCCTCCTCTTCTTCTTCTTCTTCTTCTTCTTCTGCTCCTTCTTCTTCTGCTCCTTCTGCTTCTCCTTCTGCTTCTCCTTCTTCTCCTCCTTCCTCCTCCTCTTCTTCCTTCTCTTCTTCTTCTTTCTCTTCTTCCTCCTCTCCTTCTTCTCCTTCTTCTCCTCCTTCCTCCTTTTCTTCTTCCTCCTCTTCTTCCTCCTCTTCTTTTTCTTCCTCCTCTTCCTCATCTTCTTCTTCTTCTTTTTCTTCTTCTTCTTCTTCTTCTTCTTCTTCTTCCTCCTCTTGTCCTCCTTCCTCTCCTTCTTCTCCTCCTCTTCTCCTCCTTCCTCCTCCTCTTCTTCCTCTTCTTCTTTCTTCTTCTTCTTCCTCTTCTTCTTCT
>NW_026032192.1:0-548 GCF_019186545.1 Solanum stenotomum
GACTATTGGAAAGCAAGTAAGGTTAACAGGGAATGACAACGATTTGATCCAAGAAAAATAGGTCTCACCACCTGCTTTGAATAGCAAATTAAGTCCAGAAGCTTTCGTATTTGTGTCTAAATGTGTGCTTGCAAAGAAGAATGAGTCAAGGGCCTTAGTGCCAAATACAATTGATTTGAGTGAGGATTCTTTTGATGAAGATGAGGAAGACAATATGCTAGACATATGCTTTGATAAAGTGGCTAGGGAGTGGGATATATCATCTAGGCAACAAAGAAGTGGAAGCAACAAAAGCAAAAAGAAGACACATGGAAGGCAACATAGTTGGGACGGTAAAATGACTGAGGAGTTTGTTCCAAGGCACCTACCGATGCGACAGGCAAGGCAAAACCATTTGACATTATCAATAGGTTCAACTAGATCCAATAAATCCATAAAGAAGGTATGAATTATCAAGTGTTGTTGGATAGGTTTGAAGAAGAAGACAAGAGAAAAATACTTCAAGTTACTTTTGATAGGTAATCAATCTTTTTTAATTCATGCTTTTG
>NW_026032193.1:0-648 GCF_019186545.1 Solanum stenotomum
CCGTGCAATGTATCTAGTAGCTCTATACCTGGATTAAAAAAATCACGTACACACGCATCCTATACGTATTTATTTACTAGAAAAGGGTGCCCGTGCAAGGCACGGGCAATATTAATTAGCCTTACATGGCCATTTTTGATTGGTTTGATAGTATTTGAGAGCAAAAAAAAAAGTGTTAAAAGAAAGAAATATTAATTAGCCCTACGTGGCCATTTTTGATTGATTTGGTAGCATTTGAGAGCAAAAAAAAAAGTGCTAAAAGAAAGAAATATTAATTAGCCCTACGTGACCATTTTTGATAGGTTTGATAGTATTGGTAGGAGCTCTTTTAAGGAAGGAAATGACGGGAATACCCTTGGTAGTCCAAGGGAACCACCACTTATATAGTATGATGATACGTGGCCATTTTTGATAGGTTTGGTAGTATTATATATATATATAGTATGAAGTAAATAGAAAGTAGAAATAGAAAATATTATATAAAAGAAAGAAATATTAATAGAAAGAAATAGAAAGTAGAAATAGAAAATATTATATAAAAGAAAGAAATATTAATTAGCCCCACATGGCAATTTTTGATTGGTTTGGTAGTAGTGAGGAACCACCACTTATATAGTAAGATTCTTATTAATAAAATATTAATTAGTA
>NW_026032194.1:0-319 GCF_019186545.1 Solanum stenotomum
AGGCAAGAACTGGTCCCACTGACCTCCAATATCCATAACACAAGCCCGCAACATGTCCTCAAGAACCTGAATCGTGCGCTCCGACTGACCATCAGTCTGCGGGTGGAAAGCTGTGCTAAGGTCAACACGGGTACCCAACTCATCCTGGAAGGTCCTCCAGAAGCTAGATGTGAACTGTGGGCCCCGATCTGAGATGATGGAAACAGGCACACCATGAAGACGAACCACCTCTCGAATGTAGATACGGGCTAACCTCTCAGCACTGTAGGAAGTATGGACAGGAATGAAGTATGCTGACTTAGTCAACCGATCCACGATG
>NW_026032195.1:0-857 GCF_019186545.1 Solanum stenotomum
GTGCTATGGATGTGGAAAAGATGGACATCAACTGAAAGATTGCCCAACCCGTTCGGTCAAGGGAAGAGATGGAAATCAAGCCCCTCCAAGCGGTTCTAATTCGAACGCTCTGAAGAAGAGTCACTTTTAAGCTCTCCGATCTCGAAGTGATCAAGAGGGATCTTCGGATGTTGTAACCGGTATGTTGCAAGTATTTTCCATTGATATTTATGCATTATTAGACCCTGGTGCTACTTTATCTTTTGTTACACCCTTGGTAGCTATGAAATTCGATGTACTCCCTGAAACTCTTATAGAACCTTTTTCAGTTTTCATCCCAGTTGGTGACTCAGTGGTTGCAAAAAGAGTCTATAGAAATTTCCCTGTTTCTTTACCTCATAGAGTCACTCGGGTTGATTTGGTAGAGTTAGATATGTTGGACTTTGATGTCATCTGGGGGATGGATTGGTTGCATGCTTGTTTTGCTTCCTTTGATTGTAGAACTCTGGTAGTAAAGTTTCAAATTTCTTGATGAGCCCTTTTTTGAATGGAAAGGGGGAAGTTCAAGTCCTAGAGGTTGATTCATTTCGTGTCTAAAGGCTTGTAAAATGATTTCTAAGGGTTGTATCTATCATATAGTAAGGGTTAAGGACGTTGAGTCCGAGACTCCTCCTTTGGAGTCGATTCCCATAGTGAGGGAGTTCCCTGGGGTTTTTCCTGATGACTTGCCTAGTATTCCTCCAGAATGTGAAATAGACTTTAGCATTGATCTTATACCAGATACAAAACCCATATCTATTCCTCCTTACCGGATGCCCCCAGCTGAATTGAAAGAGTTAAAGGCACAACTCAAGGATTTGCTAGATATGGGTTTTATT
>NW_026032196.1:0-478 GCF_019186545.1 Solanum stenotomum
AACCCAAGAACGAAGAACATCGAACCAGTACCTTAACCCTAATTAGTAGAATCTGACAGTACGGAGGCCGGACCTCGAACCGGATGCTCACAAGAAATACCCAAGTAACCAATCACAAGTAACAAGTATAAGAGGCCGGAACTCTAACCGGATGTTCTATATAGGTATCTGAGAAATAGAGGCCGGACCTTAAACCGGATGCTCTATATAAGTATCTGGGCAATAGAGGCCGGACCTTAAACCGGATGCTCTATAAAGGTATCTGGGCAATAGAGGCCGGACCTTAAACCGGATGCTCTATAAAGGTGCCAATGTAGCTGCTGAAGGAGTCCTAATCGATCCACACTCATAAATGTCGGTGGAACGCCGTCCATACTTAGCCAATCAATGTAAGTCCTTTGAACCAAATCGAAAATCAAATTCAAATCGCGAAGTAGAACTAGTATCGTCGATGTAACTCGTGAAGCCGTAACATCGG
>NW_026032197.1:0-589 GCF_019186545.1 Solanum stenotomum
CCACGAGAAGATGTAGAGTAGAGTATGTTTCAGTACTTGAAAGGTACTAAACATTCATGATAGGATAAAGCTGAACATAGATAGATAACTGAATAATGCATATTGAAGAATGATATAATCTGAACATGATAAATAAGGGTTAGGCATTTGGTTAACGGTTTAGAGCTTAAGTTTTTCTTGGATTCTTTTAGGCTAAGAGGTTTTTTCGATTTAGGATTTTTAAAGATTATTTAGGATCATTATTGTTTTTATGGTTTAGGGGTTCTTAGGGCTTCGTGTTTTAGATTAAGGAATATTTTTAGGGCTTTTAAGGTTTGTTTTAGGGATTTTTAGTTTAGGATTTTAAAATGTTTTCAAGGTTTTTAGGGGTTCCAAAAGGTGTTTCTTTTTTTTTAGAGTATTTAAGGTTTCAGAGGATTTAGGGTATTATGGATTATTAAGTATAAGAATTCTTAGGGTTTATGGTTTAGGGCTTAAGTTTTTGTAGAATTTTTTTGGTTTTGGGTTCTAAACGGTTTTTGCAAGATTTTAAATTTTTTTTAAAGAGTTTAGGGGTTCTTATGGGTTAATATATCTTTGGTTTTATGGT
>NW_026032198.1:0-1173 GCF_019186545.1 Solanum stenotomum
ACTTTAGCAGATACTTCCTTCTTATCAGAGCCTCAACTTTGTTTACTCTCCTGAACGGCTTTCCTCGCCTACCGGTTTCAACATTAGGATGACATAGTATAGAAGTTTTCTCCCTGTTTCCAGTGTGCTAATAAACTAGAAATCATGATTCAAATAATTCTAATACATAATAACTAACATAAATTTATTCAATCATATATATGATATTCAGGAATATATGAAATTAGTTCTGCATATTTTTTGAACAATATACCTTTGCCTCTTGCTTAGCCATGCTATCTGAAATATCTGATTGGATTTCAGATATATCCATTAGTATTTTAAATATTTATCTTAGTTGAGAGAGTATTTTTATGAAAGAGGATTTTTATTATGTTAGGCGTTGCCTACTTTACAATGTTTACGACTAAGTCTTTATATAGACATACAAATTTACTATTCTAAATACTTATCCAATACGTTTTTTACATATGTCCACTACTATTTACTACTATTCATGACTACTATTCATGAATAGTTCTTATTTTGTCTATCACTATCCTCTTTACGACTTATTTGCACATATTAATAATGTACACTATCTACCACATACACTTGTCATTATTTGTACACTTATTTCTTAAGACCCATGCCTACTTTATGACACACACACCAAACTATCATGACTTTTTACAATCTTATCTATATACTTATTTGACAACTTTACATTATTTTATTTACATAAACTTTTTCCGTTCTTATCTTCTCCTTCTTGTTTTCTTCCTCGTTAATTATTCCAGCGACTTCTGGAATTATATTATCTTCTCCGTTGCACTTTGAACATATATGGTCCGGGTATTTATGGCCAATTAGCTTGCAATATCTGGTTAATAATTCTGCTAAAATAAATCCTTCTTTTAATGCTCGTGTCGTAGGTCGTTTTTCTGTCTTTAGTAGCGATAAAAGCCATCTTTGGACTTCCTCCATATCTGCTTTCCTTAGCTCCCTTGAATTGAATAAATCATTAGCTGGTCTCTTGCATAGTAGCTCCATATAGCGTTTCCATTTAAATAATTATTTGTTAGCTCTTGTATAATCGTTGATATGCCAATTATCCTTTTGTTGGCAAAATGCCAATTATCCTTTTGGACTAAATAAATGAAGCATCCAGGCTCCGTTTAGAAAAAACCCAAT
>NW_026032199.1:0-238 GCF_019186545.1 Solanum stenotomum
AACCCAATTGAAAATTCCTCAAAACAAAGTCTCAAAAGCTCTAAGTTCTACAATGGCAAACTCTGGAAAAACTGAATAAGACTCGACTTTAGATTCCACATTGCTTGATTTTCTACTTTTCAAATTTCAATCTATAGTTTCCCAAATTTTAGCCATCAGAACTATTAGGCGAAGTAAGTCGAGCATCGCCGAGCAAGTTGGCGATGCTCTCTTTTCTCCATTCCATCGCTGGTTTTCC
>NW_026032200.1:0-567 GCF_019186545.1 Solanum stenotomum
AAGGAAATTCAGACAAAGACGATGGGTTCGTCACGTAGATCTCGAAAAAATACGAGGTTTCAAAAAAAAGATTGCGTCAAACGGACGTTTCAGCCGAAAGTTACGGCTATTTGAAATTCAGAATCTTAAAGGTGGAAGGTGGCTCTGAATTTAGGAAACTTCAAACGGCCATAACTCGGGCCTCGGGTGTCCGTTTCAGTCGATTTTTTTTTTTAATCCGCGTATTTTTTCGAGATCTACGCAACCAAACTGCCTAAAGACGGTTTGCGCGTGCCGATTTTCCCAGAAACGCCTTTTACAGATTCTTTCGCGCGTCGAAATATGGTGAAAAAAAATAAAAGGAAATTTCAGACAAAGGCGATGGGTTCCTCACATAGATCTCAAAAAAATACGAGGTTTCAAAAAAAAGATTGCGTCAAACAGACGTTCGAGCCGAAAGTTACGCCCGTTTGAAATTCAGCATCTTAAAGGTGGAAGGTGGCTTTGAATTTAGGAAACTTCAAACGGCCATAACTCGGGCCTCGGGTGTCCGTTTCAGTCGATTTTTATTTTGAATCCGCGTATTTT
>NW_026032201.1:0-678 GCF_019186545.1 Solanum stenotomum
TCCTCAAATGCTGCTCATGCTCGCTCCGATTCCGCGAGTATACCAGTATGTCATCAATGAAGACGATGACAAATAAATCAAGGTATGGCCTGAACACACGTGTCATCAAGTCCATGAAGGCGGCAGGAGCATTAGTCAACCCAAAAGACATCACAAGGAACTCATAGTGGCCGTAACGGGTCCTAAATGCAGTCTTAGGGATGTCCGCTGCCCTAATCCTCAGCTGATGTTACCCGGACCTCAAATCAATCTTAGAAAACACGGCGGCACCGTGAAGTTGATCAAACAAATCATCGATACGAGGCATGGGATAACGGTTCTTCACCGTCACCTTGTTCAGCTGCCTGCAATCAATGCACATCCTCATAGTCCCGTCATTCTTCTTCACAAACAGAAGAGGAGCACCCCAAGGCGACACACTCGGACGGATAAACCCCTTACCTAAGAGATCCTCTAACTGAACACTGAGCTCTCTGAGCTCTGCAGGAGCCATCCGGTAAGGCGGAATAGAAATAGGACGGGTGTCGGGCTCCAAATCTATGGCAAAATCAATGTCACGATCTGGAGGTAGGCCAGGTAAGTCTGTAGGGAACACATCTGCAAACTCCCTAACCACAGGAACTGAGTCAACTGAAGAGCCCTCCCTACTAACATCTCGCACATAGCCTGCATAAAAGA
>NW_026032202.1:0-442 GCF_019186545.1 Solanum stenotomum
GGCACTCGAATCAAATCACCATGCACTTGACACTTGTGACATTTTTGCACAAACTTGCAACAATCATGCTCCGTAGTCATCCCAAAATAATCGGCTCGGAGAATCTTCCTTGCCAAGATGAGCCCATTCATATGAGTACCACAAACTCCAACATGTATCTATTCTAGAAGCTTCGCATCTTCACTAGCATCAACACATCTGAGAAGGCCTAAATTTGGAGTCCTCCTATAAAGGATTTCCCCACTTAGAAAGAAATTTTTAGCCATACGACGTATTGATTTCTTCTGGTTGAACGTTGCATTCTCAGAATAGGTCCCGGTCTCCAAATACTTCTTTATGTCGAAATACCAAGGCAAACTACCTGGTTCCGCTTTAACATGTGAACAATGGACATGCTGCTCTTTTATCTCTATATCCAAAGGATCAATATAACTTGTATCTG
>NW_026032203.1:0-262 GCF_019186545.1 Solanum stenotomum
TAAAATTAAATCAAAATAGAAAATAATAACGACATCAAGAGGTCGGTTTTTATTGTAATTCATTTTCTGGGAAAAATTCCGACTTCTTGAGGTCGGAATTTGGTTTACCCGCAAACCGACCTCCGGATGTCGCTTTTAAAAGTAATTAGATGAAATCAAAATACCAACCTCCGGATGTCGCTTTAATTAATAGTCGAAATAAAAATACCGACCTCATAAGGTCGGTATTTTAATTATGTAATGACTTGAAAAGTTGACTTTG
>NW_026032204.1:0-262 GCF_019186545.1 Solanum stenotomum
AGCAAGAGAGGGCCGGAAAGGCTATTGTGTCGCAGATGTATGTACAGTAGTGACGAGATATTAAACAGTTCTACGGGAATGGAACCTGTTAACTGATTATCAGTCAAGGACATTTCTGCAAGTTGGCTCAGATTACCGACCTCCATAGGAATGTTGCCGCTGAATCTATTCCCAGACAAACTGAAGTTCATCATTTTTGTGGCATTTCCAACAGAAGGAGGGATTATACCGACGAGACTATTGTTCCTGAGATTTAAGACTC
>NW_026032205.1:0-575 GCF_019186545.1 Solanum stenotomum
TTATAAAACTGCTGGAATCGACGGAAATTCGATTCGAGTCTCGAAACTCGAAATAGCACTTTTAACCAAACTTTAACTCTTAAAAACTCAACTTTTCATCAATTTTCCTTCACACCAACTTCGAAAATACAATAATTAGGACTCGGGGCAACTATCGGAAGGGGTAAAACGGTCATTTTATGAAAATTTCCAAAAATGACCTTTAGGGTCTTTACAGTTTGTTTTGTTCATTTGAGAATTGAGTTTCAATTCGTGTTTTTTTCTTTCTATAATTGTATGTTTATTTTCTGTCAAAATAATGTAACCTTGTCTAATAATTTATAGATTATTGCTCTATCGAATATTAGTGTCTATTTTAATATCTATATAATGTTACATGTGTTAAGGAAGGAGAAAATACAACTATTTTATTCTACAAACTTAAATGGGTAACAAGGTAGGGTTGAAAGAAACCACACCATTTTACTCTTTTTTGAATGAGAGCTTAAAGATATTTACATTGTCTTTGAATTGATGAGTATGACTTCACTAATAGGTTATTAAGGCAAAAGGTTCATATGAATTTATTTTTTAAA
>NW_026032206.1:0-429 GCF_019186545.1 Solanum stenotomum
ATTCTGAGAGAACCATCTTTCTTCTTTCCGAATAACACAAGTGCACCCCATGGTGAAATACTAGGTCTGATGAATCATCTAGAAGGTCTTTCAACTGCTCATTTAATTCCTTAAGCAAAGCTGGAGCCATTCTGTAGGAAGGAATAGAGATAGGCTGGGTATCTAGAAGGAGATCAATTCCAAAGTCAATTTCCCTATTAGGAGGAACTTCGGGAAGATCTTTTGGAAACACTTCTGGAACACATTAACCACAGGAACTGACTCAAGGGTTGGGGTTTCTGAGCTTGAATCCTTAGCCTGAACTAGATGATAAAGATAAACCTTAGAGATCATTTATTGGCCTTAAGGTAAGAAATGAATCGACCCATAGGCATTAAACTACTACCCTTCCATTCTAAAAGTGGTTCGTCTGGAAATTGAAAACGAACA
>NW_026032207.1:0-301 GCF_019186545.1 Solanum stenotomum
AACCATATCGAGGGGTTGGTACCTTGGATGCCTAGTACGGGGGTAGTAGGCCCGTATAACCATATCGAGGGGTTGGTACCTTGGTTGCCTAGTACGGGGGGTAGTAGGCCCGTATAACCATATCGAGGGGTTTGTACCTTGGTCCCTAGCTCGGGGGGTGGTAGGCCCGGGTAACCACATTGAGGGGTTTGTACCTCTTTCGCCTCTCCAAGGGGGTGGTAGGCCTTGGAAATACTATATTGATGGTCACTCACCACACTTGTACTATGCCCCGCTAAATATGATTTATTTTATGTAAGCA
>NW_026032208.1:0-377 GCF_019186545.1 Solanum stenotomum
ACATAAATGGTTGAATTATAATATATATATATATATATAGTAGTATATATATTAAAAGGTTCCTTCATATAATAATCTTTTCAAAAGAATGTCGGCAGTTCCCTTCTTGTTTACTTTTCAAAGTCTTCCTGGAGTACTACTGTCTGTCCATATTGACAGCTTTCTATCAAAGGTCCCGCACCTTGTCATTTTCCTCTTTTAGATTTTAAAATAGAGTCAATTCTATCACCCAAGTTTAGGAAATTGCTTTGAAATATCATTTATGTTTCATTTAGGATCAAAATATCACTCAACTATCACTATTTTCCTTCAAATATACTTGACACTCCAAAAGTCTCACTCTCTCCTGGTTGGCATGACATGTCATTAAAGTTTTT
>NW_026032209.1:0-203 GCF_019186545.1 Solanum stenotomum
ATGGCCGTTAGAAGTTTCCTAAATTCATGGCCACCTTCCACCTTTAAGATGCTGAATTTCAAACGGCCGCAACTTTCGGCTCGAACGTCCGTTTGACGCAATCTTTTTTTTGAAACCTCGTATTTTTTCGAGATCTATATGAGGAACCCATCGCCCTCATCTGAATTTCCTTTTATTTTTTTCATCATATTTCCGCTCGCGCG
>NW_026032209.1:360-515 GCF_019186545.1 Solanum stenotomum
GGCCACCTTCCACCTTTAAGATGCTGAATTTCAAACCGCCGTAACTTTCGGCTCGAACGTCCGTTTGACGCAATCTTTTTTTTGAAACCTCGTATTTTTTTGAGATCTATATGAGGAACCCATCGGCCTTGTCTGAATTTCCTTTTATTCTTTTC
>NW_026032210.1:0-216 GCF_019186545.1 Solanum stenotomum
TCCCAAAAAAATATTAAAAGTTATTTTTTAAAAGATATTTCTAATTTCAATTTTTTATTTTTTTACACCCCCCACCTCCTACCCTCACCCCCCCAGCCCCCTATCCCACCCCCTTCATAAAGAAAAAAATTTAAGTTTGTTTTTAAAAATATTATTTCATTTTTTCACCCTTACCCTTGACCCCCTACGCAGCCCCCCCACTCCCTAAAAAAAATT
>NW_026032211.1:0-311 GCF_019186545.1 Solanum stenotomum
TTGGTTGCTTCTCATGATTTGATTCCTTTGTTCGCAGACTTTGCTAATTATTTGGCAAGTGATATTGTGCCCCCTGATTTGTCTTTTCACCAAAAGAAAAAGTTTATTCATGATGTGAAGAAATTCTTTTGGNACCTTACTTGTATTGTAGTTGTTCTGATGGGATTATTCGTCGATGCATGCCCGAGGTTGAGATGTTGAGTGTACTTGAAGCATGCCATTCATCACCTGTTGGTGGGCATCATAATGGTATTCGGACTGCACATAAGATTTTGCAATGTGAGTACTACTGGCCTACCATTCACCAAGAT
>NW_026032212.1:0-309 GCF_019186545.1 Solanum stenotomum
AGCAACCATACCTTATTGACAAATTAACAATGAAAATCCGAGTTGAAACCTTGGAGAGTTGGTCTTCTTCTAGAAGTTCCAATCTTCTTCAATGGAATTCTTGAGAAGAGAGAGAGAGAGTAGAGCGTAAAGAGAAGGAGGAACTTTAGGTTTAGATATTTAGGGTTTTATGTTTGAGTGATAAAAGTGAGGTAAACTGACTTAAAAATAATTATATACACGTCCCCTAAAGTACCCTAAATACCCCTCACTTAAATGGGCACTTTAATGAAGTAAAATACATTTTTGAATTTCTGCATTTTCGTCGCG
>NW_026032213.1:0-873 GCF_019186545.1 Solanum stenotomum
AACAATCCAATTGAAAGTTATGGAAAGTTTCTTCTGAAAAGGACATTTGACAAGGTGATGACTCTAAACAATGTTGTATCACACAAAATTGTAAGAAATAGGAACAAAATATTAGTGAGAAAAAAGCTACCTCGCGAAGAGCTTTTCAAACTCAATATTTTTATTTGTTCTTACTTGCTTGAGTCAAAGTCTGTGACATGAACACTTGGGGCATGTCAATTACAAAACCTTGTAAGAAAAACTGATCAACTTAGAAGTTTTGTCTAACTTTGAGTGCAATAAATAAAAATGTCATGTTTGTGTGGAGTATAAGTATGCTGAGCATTCTTATAAATCTGTTGAAAGGAATTCTAATCCCTTAGAGTTGATTTACACTGACATTTGCGATATGAAGTCAACACCATCTCGTGGTGGAAAAAAGTATCTTATAACTTTCATTGACAATTGTATTAGAAATGACTATGTCTATTTGCTGAATGATAAGGATGAAGCAACAGAAATGTTTAGACAATATAATATCGAAGTTGAAAATCAGTTGGGAAAAAGATAAGAAGGATAGGAATGGAGAGTATAAATCTGCTTGTGCAGAAATATGTTTGGAAAGTGGAATTATCCATCAAACTGCTGCCCTATTCACCTCAATCTAATGAAAAACCGAGCGTTGAAAGAAATGATGGATACATTATTTATAAGTTCGGGTTTACCACAAAATTTGTGTGGAGGAACTATCCTTACTGCAAAAGGGAACGACAAAAAGTTTTGTCTTTTCAGAAAGAAAGCAATTTTGTTTGTTTAGGACACAATCTATTCCATATGAGAAATGGAAAGGAAGGAAATCCAACTTTAAATATTTCAAAGTGTGGGGGTATCTAG
>NW_026032214.1:0-13916 GCF_019186545.1 Solanum stenotomum
TGGTATGTGAGTTTTTAATTTAGGGGCATATGGGTCTTTTCCAGATTTCTTTATAACAAAGCTATGTCATTTTACCCAAGACTAGGGGCCCTATATAAGTAATTATAACTCCAAAACTCACCCATTCAAGTCATTTTTCTCAAAATTCAAAAGGAATCAAAGTTCTTCTTCTCAAAATTTTTCTCTCTCTAGAACTTGAAGAAGAAGAAAGGTGAAGCTAGGACTCAAGGTCAAGTCTCCATTCTCAATTTTTTGTGGGATTTGATATCAAGGTATGATAGCTTTATTCATCCATTGAATCTTTGCATCCATGGAGCCCCTATGATTCCCCAATTGAAAAGTAGACACTACATGAAAATGGATATACGACATTTTCTAAATGTCATATTATGATGTTTAAATGTCACAAATTTGTTTACCGACATTTATTTTACAGTAAATTTTTGTGTCGGGGATTTTTCTGACATTTAGGTAATTATCGAGAAGAATTTGTGACATTTAGGTAAATGTCGAAAAGAATTTGTGACATTTACTTCACAACATCTATGTAAATGTTGGTAAGATTATTACGACATTTATTTTTTGACATTTATGTGAATGTCGATAAGAAATATGACATTTATTTTTTACATTCAGGTGAACGTCAGTATGAGATGTATGCCATTTATTTTTGACAAATAGGTAAACGTCAGGATGGGATATATGACATTTATTTTCGACATTTGGGCAAATGTCGATATGAGATATTATATGACATTTATTTTCAATAATAATGTAAATGTTGGTATGAGATATATGACATTTAGTTTTGACATTTAGGTAAATGTCGGCATGAAATATATGACATTTATTTTTGATAATTAGGTAAATGTCAATATGAGATATATGACATTTAAGTAAATGTCAGTATGAGATATATGACATTTATCTTTTCTACATTTATGAAATGTCACTTAAACGTTATGACATTTAGATTAAATGTTGGTAAAACAAATTTCATGACACTTGTGACATTTATAAAATGTCACATTGAAATTTCTGACTCTTTAGTTAATGTCAATAAATGCTATTATTGAATTTCATAAAATTGGTGACATTATTTTATATTTTGCTAAATGTCATATTAATATTCTTATGTCGCTACCAAGTTTCTTTAAACATCCCAGAAAATTCTATATATAGTTTTTCTCAAGACACATACATACAAAAAATTCACGCATTCAAAACTATCTTCTTCATGACAAGCAAGAAATATTATGTAAAGCAAATATTTTCTGATATTATAATCAAAAAACAAAATAGCAATATAATAAGTTTTCTGTAAAAGTAAACAATGTCAAAACAAATTATCTTTTCTATCTCAAGTAAAATTGAGATCTAACTAAATGCAATAATCTCAACATAAAATCAACTAATTAACTCCTAATTCAAATGAAATTAAAATCTCTAGTAAATTTGCAATAAATCTTTATGAAATCATCAATCCAAAAGTCGGGCATGTTGAAGTCGATACTTGACCTCAATTTCCTTAAAAGTTCTGCACAAGAAATTCGCATGAGAAAATTTATAACTATATACTAATAGAAATTAGATCCCCATTAACTAGAACAAATTGGGATATCAAAAATGACGAATTGAATTTTTCTAAAAACAAACATATTAAAGAATTGATGCAAAATCAGTAATTATATACATGATTTTACTCCTTTTGAAAGAAAAGAAAGATCTTGTAGTTTTTTTCAAACATACCCACTTCTTTTTATTTGTGGCAACTACAGTAGTTCCAGTCCTCTTGATCATGTTTGCCTGAGAAAAGACATTACATTGATTATTTTGATACTTTACGAAATACAAAACTTAACATTTCATTGAATACATAAGTGTGTCAATTTTTCCAATAGGAAAATAAAAAAAGGTATAAGGTGTTAAATCAACTAATGTAGCTCAATTGTTTCATGCCTGCTCTTTGATAGTGCATATTCAAATTACAGGTAAAATCAAAGATAAATTTTTTCAAGATTGCTTCAACAAAAATTTGAATAACATTGATTCCAGAACGAAATACAAAACTTAACATTGATTGCTTCAACAAAAACTTAACAATTATTTTCATGGAATAACTCCGACAAAGAAAGTCACTATTGAAAATTCACATATTCAAGTAATAAGCAAGCAGATCACAGATAGCTCGTCCAACAATTCCTCGAATTTGCGAAGAAAAGAAGCGGTCCGCATCGCAATTTCAGAGAAGGAATTAGATTGGGCTCTAAAAATAATTTCCCTAGAACAAGATGGTATAATTCATGTAAATAGTGATGGGGGAATCAATTCTAATAGTTCTATTGGTTTTGCTGCTCTCAACATTTCCCCTGGTAATGCGTATGAATACACGTTCTGGAAACATTTTGGTCATTTCTTAATTTAAGGCACCTCATGAAATTGACCAGCATGTGAACAGCAAACTACACATCGGGAGTACAATACTTACCCGCAATTATAGGTTTGTTGTTCATACAATAAATTGTTCATATGATTGTCAAACTAAAACTTTCACATTCTTCCTAGGTTTGCTGAAGTCAAATATAGAATATGCCAGAAGAGAGATTTAGTTTACAAACACTGACTCCGCAATAACAAACTCAGATTATCCGTGTGAATCCATTCATCATAAGATGCATAGCAACATTCTCTATTGTATGATATCTCAAATTTTCACAATTAACACACGGATATCTAGTCAATCTTGAAGTTAAAAAATCATCAAGTGTCTTTGCATGATTTATAAAACTAGTGACACCTTCTGCAAATTCTAGAATAATACCCACTCGATCAGGAATTGTTTCCATTATACATTCAACTACGATCAAGCTCCATCTACACAAACAATAATAATAATTTTAATTGTAACATCTAAGTAACATTAACTGTAACTAATTTTGAATTATGTCCACCCACTTAATCAAATTATTTCAAATAATGAGTAAACCTAGCTAGGGGTTAACTAAACTTTATTAGAACTAACTAATTCCACCATCTAAATCCACAAACTAAACCACATTATTTATTTGAACTTATTTAAACTACTAAACAACTTTATCTCTAACTAGTTTTGACTTAATTCCAATAACTAAATCCACCAACTAAGCCACATTATTTATTTGAACTATTTAAACAACTTAACATCTTGTTTAACTCTAACTAGTTTGGACTTAATTCCACCAACTAAATTCACCAATTAAACCACATTATTTATTTGAATTTATTTAAACAACTTAACAACTTTTTAACTCTCACTAGTTTTGACTTAATTCCAACAACTAAATCCACCAACTAAACCATATTATTTATTTGAACTTATATAAACAACTTAACAAGTTATTTTTTAACTCTAACTAGTTTTGACTTAATTCCAACAACTAAATCCAACAACTAAACCACATTATTTATTTGAACTTATTTAAACAATTTAACAACTTTTTAACTCTAACTAGTTTTGACTTAATTCCAACAACTAAATCCACCAACTAAACCACATTATTTATTTGAACTTATTTAAACAACTAAACAACTTTAACTCTAACTAGTTTTCACTTAATTTCAACAACTAAATACACCAACTAAACCACATTATTTATTTAAACTTATTTAAACAACTTTTAACTCTAACTAGTTTTAACTTAATTCCAACAACTAAACCACATTATTTATTTGAACTTATTTAAACAACTTAACAACTTTTTAACTCTAACTAGGTTTTGACTAATCCACCAACTAAACCACATTATTTATTTAAACTTATTTAAACAACTAAAACAACTTTAACCCTAACTAGTTTTGACTTAATTCCAACAACTAAATTTACCTACTAAACAACATTATTTATTTGAACTTATTTAAACAACTAAATAACTTTTTAACTCGAACTAGTATTAACTTAATTCCAACAACTAAATTCATCAACTAAACCACATTATTTATTTGAATTTATTTAAACAACTTAACAACTTTTTAACTCTAACTAGTTTTGACTTAATTCCAACAACTAAATCCACCAACTAAACCACATTATTTATTTGAACTTATTTAAACAACTTTACAACTTCTTAACTCTAACTAGCTTTGACTTAATTCCAAAAACTAAATCCACCAACTAAATCATATTATTTATTTGAACTTATTTAAACAACTTAACAACTTTTTAACTCTAACTAGTTTTGACTTAATTGCAACAACTAACTCCACCAACTAAAACACTTTATTTATTTGAAATTATTTAAACGACTTCACAACTTTTTAACTCTACCTAGTTTTGACTTAATTGCAACAACGAAATCCATCAAATAAACCACATTATTTATTTGAACTTATTTTTTTATAAAGAAAAAAAATAAGTTCAAATAAATAATGTGGTTTATTTAAGCAACTAAATAATTTTTTAACTCTAACTAGTTTTTACTTAATTCCAACAACTAAATACACCAACTAAATCACATTATTTATTTGAACTTATTTAAATATCTAAACAACTTTGGTTATCAAAAAAATAACTAAATAACTTTAACTCTAACTAGTTTTTATTTTATTACAACAACTAAACCACATTATTTTAAATAATGAGTCAAACTAGCTAGGAGTTAATTAAACTTTATTTGAACTTATTTCAACAGCTAAACAATATTAACTCTAACTAGTTTTGAATTAATTCCTAAATTTAAAGCTAAGTGTCAACACTAGATGAACACAAATTGATGTTGCAAGAATATCAATTATGTCATCAATAGGATCTACTAGTGTTGGTACTTATGCTTAACAAACACATTATTCCTAAATTAAAGTTTAATATCAACACTAGATGGACACAAATCAATCTTTCAAGAAAATCAATTTTGTCATCAATAAGATCAACTAGTGTTGGTACTTATGCTTAACAAATATATTTCTAAATTTAAAGTTAAGTATCAACACTAGATGGACACAAATCGATCTTGCAAAAAAATCAATTTTGCCATCAATAGGATCAACTAGTGTTGGTACTTATGCTTAACAAACACATTATTCCTAAATTAAAGTTTAATATCAACACTAGATGGACACAAATCGATCTTTCAAGAAAATTAATTTTGTCATCAATAGGATCAACTAGTGTTGGTACTTATGCTAAACAAGCACATTATCACCTAATTTAAAGCTAAGTGTCAATCCTCGATGGACATAAAATTATTTCACATACACAGTAAAGTGAACCAACTCACTCAGATCATTTTCAGAAGGAAGGAAACACCAATGATTGGTGAAAAGAGGGAATTAGCTCACTAATAAAATACCAACTAACAATCTTCGTAAATTAATAATGAGAATCAATTAGCATACCAACAATACCAACTGTTAAGAATCTGAAATCATATAAGCAATATATTGGTTATTTCCAGAATCAAATTCGAGCCAAAATAGTTCTGAATAACACACAACATAATCAGGTTCATATCATGAACAAACATAATCAATTCAAAGGTATTTAAGCATGTTGATAAAAAAATTAATCGGTAGCAAAGTCATGAACTAACCTAAATCTAATTTAAACAAGCTACAAATATTATGATAACACACATGAATAAAAAAATCTAAATAGTTCATGCTTCACACAAGATTCATGCTTAAACAAGGTTCACAACTATTAACGATTTTTGAGTACTTATTGATAAGATATCAGAAAAACATAATCGAATTTATGCTAATTATCAAAAGACGGATAATAATTAAACAAAATCAAACCTGGACGGATCTGTCGAGATCCGTCTTGTGCAAAATTCCAAAAAACTTCGAGCCTCGCCGGTTGCTACCAATTCACTGGTGGCTGCTAGTTGCTGGTGCTCGCTGCTTCGGTGGCTTCGCCGGAGAAGCAGGCGACTGGAGACGCTGTTGTTGCTCGCTATTGCGCCACCGCTGCTGCTTGCTCTCGCCAGTTGCTGGTCGTCCTGGGTTTCGCGGGAAGGCAGAAAAGGGGAGAAGAAGAGAGAGGGGACGAAGGATGAGAGGCGGAGAGAAGAGGATAGCAACCTCTTCTCTGGTTCTCGCCAGTGGAGAGGGTGGCACCGGTGCTTCTGCTTGCTCGCTGGCCGGAGCTCGCCATTGTTGTTGCTGCTTTGGCCAAAGAAAGACGGGAGAGGAGAAGAGGAAGAGAGTGAAGATTGAATTAGGGTTTCGGTCTTGGTATATTAAATTAGGAATGATGACTTATGAGATCTGAGCCATTGATTTAAAAGAGATGTATAGCTGAGATTGAATACGAGAGATCAATGGTTTGGATTAAATAATGAGGTTCTCAGATTTGGTTTCAAATTGGCTACGATCGAAATAGCAATGATTTAATTAGGCTAGAATTGAAATGAAGAAGTAGCTATAATTGAAATAGAATTTGAATTAAGAGGGTTAGAATTGAAATAGAATTTGAATAGAATAGGCTAAAATTTAAATATTTTGAAGGAAGATTAAGAAAGTACTATTCAATAAATTTAATACTACACACTTTAAAATATTTTCATATAATTAAACACACTTAAATTTTAAAAACATTTAAATAAATACGTAAAGTAATTATTTTGAGTTTTAAAATCGTTAAATATGATAAATTAATAGTAATGAAATAATTTAATTACAATAATTTTTATACATTATGCATACTAAAATATATAATTTTTAGCCAAAATCTTAAACTCGAAATATGTTTTAAAAATACGTATTTAATCGAATAGCACTCCCGAAAGGGTTATAGGTCGGTCAAAATTGGGTGTCAACAACATCTTTTAAAATAATTATCCATATTTAAAAATATTTAATAAATACCGACATCGTAAAGTCAATATTATTTTTTTAAAATACCAATTTAAATATACTGATTACTTGAGGTCGGTATTTATTAATTTATTTTAATATAAACAGATCTCTTGAGGTGGATTTTATCAAATTTAATATATAAATCTCCTTGAATTGATCATTGGTATTTCTTTTATTGATAATGTATTTCATATCTGAACCACTAATATATAGGACTTGATATTTTAAACTACTCAAGAAGTATATAATCAACGTATTTCATACTCCGGTGAATTATCCTTTATATGTCATTGCCTACAATATGATCACTACACTTGACATCCATTCAAGTTCGAATGTAATAATCTTGATAGAACTTGCTTTGTACAGTACGTTACGATATTCTATTGTCTATTTCATAAAACGAGATAAGACATTGAATGTTATACGTACAAATAATTAAACAATTAATTTTAAATATAAATATATATATATATATATAATATTTAATTAATTTTTATAATGATATTTCTACGAGTATAATCTCGCATTTCATACTCGGATGGATAATATGTTAGCTCTTCACCTTTATATAATTACATGAGATTTAAGTTCATGATTTGACGACGCATTGATAGAATTTGTATATTACTCTAGAGATATAAATACAATTATCTCCTTATTCATATCAACATACTTTCATACTCTAAATATGGATTATTGATTGTTTTTTTTAATTTCATGAATTCTAACTTTTTATTTATCAAAGTATACAAAATTGTTATACTTATAAAACAATTAATTGTAGGAGTAAAATAAAAATTTAGTATTATGCACAATAGAATAATTATGATTAATAGGAATATTTTAAACAAACCGACCTCCGGATGTAGCTTTTATTAAAAGTAATTAGATTTAATAAAACAATACCGACCTCATGAGGTCGGTATCACATTAAATTTTAAGATAAATAAAAATCAATTATGTTAATTAAATAATATTGACATCGGGAGATCAATATTTTATATTAATTTATGTTTAAACTTATATAAAACCATCATCCGAAAAACGATTTATTTAAAGTTAATTGAAAATATTAATTTATTATTTTTTTGGAAGTCACTATATAAATATTTTAATGAAAACTAATATAATTACATAATTTTTAATTTTATCGACTTTTGGCAGTCAGTATTATAATTTTTTTTGTTTTTTATTTTACAGAAAATCGTTCACCGAAAGACGATTTAAATAAAATAAAATCAAAATATTTCTCAGTTTTTTTTATATTCAATTAAGAAAAAATAAAATATTTTTATTTATTTATTTATTTAATACTGACATCAAGAGGTCGGTTTTTATTGTAATTCATTTTTTCGGGAAAAATTCCGACCTGCTGAGGTCGGAATTTGGTTTTCCCGCTTTATTTTGCATAAAAATCGACTACTCGTAGTCGGTTTTCATATCAACGTAGTTTCATACTCTAAATATGGATTATTGATCTAACTTTTTATTTATAAAAGTATACAAAATTGTTACACTTTTTTGAACAATTAATTGTAGGTGTAAAACGAAAATTTAGTATTATTCTAGCAAAATTATGATTAGTAGAAACATTTTAAACAAACCGAATCAAACCCTCTCATTCACTCCTAAATTTCTATGCTAAAAAACATCAAGAAACGCTAAGGCTAGGTAAATCTTCCAAGATATTCCTTCAAGTTAATTCAAGAACATTGTTCCTCCAGGTATGTAAGGTTTCTAATAGGTATAGACTTGTTCGTCCTCACGCAAATCATGTAATCCTTTCATTATTTTTTCCATTAAATCGTTTATTTAAAGATTCTTGAAGAGTTCTTGAGTTTAACAATGGTGGTTTTAAGTTTTTGAGGTGAGTGTTTTTCGATGAGTGGTGTTTATTGATAGATTTTGAGTGAAATTTAATTGAATTTGTGTTGGTTTTATGAATCAAAGAGAGTTTGGAAGAAACCAATCGATTCCATATGAGTTAGGACCCAAAATTGAATAAGAAAATTCATCGATTTTTTGGGTTCGAGATGGGGCAATGTGCCACCAAATCTCTTGCAAGGCTTGCTCCATGCACGTGCAGTGCACCCCCAAAGTACTCCCAATACTCTTGAGGAAAGCGCGATGTGCCATTGGTGTGCCTGGGTCGCCTTCCCTTTTTCTTCTCTATTTTTCTTCCCGCATGTGTTCCATTGAATTGTGTCTTCGTTCTCTTGTTGATATTAACTCTTAAAGTCTTCATTAATTCCGGAGAGAGTCTACATGTCCCACTCACATGTCTTCATTTACATTCCAAATCAACGTAACATAAGAGGAATTTTAAAGGCTCCATTTCATAAAAAATTAAGAACTTGAAAGGTTATTTATATATATGTACCTAGGTTGATTATTGGGCTTCAAAGATAAGTTCATGAGTGCATATTTTAATAGTGTAAATATGTCTAATTTTTTGAAGAGTACTTCAAAAAATTTAAAAGTGCCTTCTTTTTAATGGGTGAATTGAGCATAAAGTTATATTGATTATTTTAAGAGTAGCATCAAGCCCCGAATTACGTTAGAGTCTTTTATAACTCAGAAGTACAATAAACTACGTATCCAGCGTAAGATAGGATAACCTTTATTCTTCATGAGACTCCTCACTGCCTCTAAGAAGGCCTATTAGATCGATCAATAATCACAATATCATCCTAAACCCTGACAAGGTATAGGATGACCCATGCAATGTGGGCAAAATTTTGTACCATTGCTAGGCTTATAGTAATGTTTGTTAGTTAGAGAAACTCCACACAAAATAAAGTATATTATTTTCATGTTGCGTTCATTGCATGTCTTATTGTAAAGGTTAATTGGTTTTCACTTCATACTCATGTATTGATCCAGTTATGTTGCTTTCAGTAATTCAGGTCAGTCCTTATCACTTACCACTACATTCAATGTACTGAAGTCATTTAACCTGCATCTTATTATGATGTATTATAGGTGCCTAAGACCATCAACATGTGTTTCATTGAGATCACTATTCAGTGATACATAGTATTTGGTGAGGCCTCCTTGCTTCCCGGAGATTCCATTATCATTCAGCTTAGTAGTATTGGAGGTGTCCTGGGCCTTGTCCGAATATCTATCTTACATTGTTAGAGGCTTCATAGGATGAAATAATTAGATGCTTCCATTGTATTCTCGGGATGTTTATATGACTTATGACTTCTAATAAGTATTTGTAAGACAGTATTTTTATACTTTCATAAATGTCTAAATGTTCATCTATTTTATGCTTCCGTGTATTGTTTAGAGTCATGTAGCATGGCTAAGGGTTTGCTTGGGGATCATAAATTGTTCTTGAGTGACGGCCACGTCCAGGGTGTAAGCTCAGGGCATGAAAGAAAGTCCAGGTAGCCTTTTAAGAAGTTGCCTTTTATGGGATTGGTTTAAGAGGCATAAACCATGATCCATAGACTTGACTGTCGAAGCCCACTTTCTATGTTTCCTTCTTCAACTTTATTCGCATTGGATATTTATATATATTCGTTATAATTTACATTTTATTACTATTACACAATTAATTAATTAAATTTTGGTTTTGAGAATTATTTTGCTGAACAATTTGTCATTTCTAATTCTTGAGCATTGGTTTAATACAATCTTTTGTTTGTCAATTTAATATTATGAAATTCAACTACTATAATTGTAAGTTCATTATTTATTTTAACAATCTTATGATGAGTAGATAAATCCACTACTAGTGTCGTGGGGATCATGATGAATTAACAACGTAGACCTAATAATTATTAACTCTCGAATATTGTTTATGTATTTATTGTTAATCTCTTCATTTCGAAGGCTTTTTAATAGTGGCGAATGTTAGAAACTACCTTATTCCTATTTGCCCATCCAAGGAAGTAACAATGAGAAAATAGATTAAACAACAAATATTTTATGACTACAACCGACATCGAATAACTTAAACCATCTATGTAAGAGCTAATATTTGGTCAAGGGTAAGGATTAGTAAAGCACACACTCGTAGACGGACCAAGTTGAACAGGAAATTCCCTATTTGGACGACCAATCACATTAGAGATACATAACTTATGAACTTTGTATGTTAAACACTACAAAATGGTACTTTTATAATGTTTACTACTTTAAGGACTTGTGGAGAACACATACACCATAGTTTCATCTTCTATTCATTCTACAAAACATTAAATACTTTTTATTTGGTTACTTGTTACTAAAATCAATCAATTAATATTTTGTTTTACAAAATCCCCTTAATTTGTGGAAATAATTTGACTAAAAGTACAATCAACAGTTAATTAACCTAAGTCTAGATCTCATTCCTCGTGGGACCGACCTTAACCCTTTTAGGTTCTTATTGCAACAATGACCACTTATACTTCTTTAAGAGAGGTGTAATTTTGGATATCAGATTTTTGTGCCGTTTCTGAGGAATAAGGCTTTTAGATTAGACTAATATTTTTATTGCACTGTTAGTCAATTATTTCCTTATATACGTTTTTATTTATTTTTGTTCTCTACAAGTTTAGTTCGACGTGCATGCCAAGTACACGGAATAAAGGAAATTCCATGACAACTTTAAATGTAGAACTAGACAAACATTCTGAAGAATGGTGGACATCAGACGTGGTAAGAATCTAGGTCTGAACGACGATCCAATCATAGTAGGACAAGAGGAAAATCCTAGAGCTCAACTTCCAAGTATAGAAGAGGTACCTAGAAACAACCAAAACAACCCTGTGATAGTTCAAGATCAATAAGCACGTGATGTGCGTGATAGTTACAAGGTTGATGATAATGTTGTGGTATCAACATGTGCCATAGTTGTACCTCGACTGCCACCCGAAGATACGTTTGTGGTTACTAGAAGTCTAACGCAAATTCATACACTAGAGGGTTATTTCATGGTATTTAATCGGAATACCCATAAGCTCATGTGAGTAAAGTCATAAACGATCATATACTTAGTGTGGGAATACAAACTTATATTATAGGTGTGATCAGGTTACGTGTGTTTCCATTATCATTGACGGGTAATGCTACCGTGTGGCTATCTAAGCTTCAATACAACTGAATTACCCCATGGGGGGAGCCGCACAGAGTATTCATGGAAAAATAGTTCCCATTCTCAAAATGTTGAAGCATAAAGATAAACTCAAAAACATTGTGGCTCTACCCGGGAAGTCGATTAGTGATTCTTGGGGACATATGTAGAGGTTTCATGAGAAGTTTATCGAACCACTAAAATGATGATGAATCAGTCAAGGAGTACTTTTATAGAGGACTAGATGACAATGGAAAAATGGTATTAGATACTATTGCTAGAGGATCATACGGAGCAAACTCATTTCAATAAAATGTAGAAAAACTTGAAAAGATTTCAGAAAATAACAATGCATGGAGCAGTAGAACTTCAACAATCGCAAAAATATCTTTTTTGATACAAACCACTCATGATCAAGAAGGTGAAGGTATTTTTCAAGAGGTGACATAGTTAAGAACAAATGCTGGATTAGTGTTGAAACATTTGGTTGGGGGTGTTGAGAAAGTGTAACACCATGGAATTCGAAAAAGAAAAGAATGTTCAAACGGGCTACTAGTTCAAATCCACGAGACTAGCTATGGTTTATAGGAAGTTCTACGGGTTGTAGATAAGTCTTGTAGGAAGTGGGAAACATTATTTTAGAAATCAAACCCTCGTAACTTATTCTACCATTGACTAGGAAGGTTCGTCGAATGGACTACGGACTGTAGGAAGGTCTGGTAAAAATGGATTTGAATATGAATTAAGGTCACAAAAACCCCCTAGCACAAAGTTGAGTTGAATGCTTCTTTACCGATTAAGTTTTGATGTAATATTCTACTTAGGTCAACTTCAAAATATCATATCTCTCAAAAATTAATGAGTTAGCTGGCCTATCACCTAACATATCGATGTTCTATGAGTCCTCTTTCCAACTTCACTAAGTTTGCCACATTTTGAGTTGGGAGTGAAAATTTATGGTTGTTTTACTAGAGATTGTCGCATCAAAGTTCCCTGAAGTTAATTTTTACTAGTTGACTGCACGAGTCGTCGAAATTTCTATGACCCGTAGAAGCAACTCGTAGAAAACTTCAGAGTAGTCTTTTTTTGGGGTCCATTCCACAATGATCCATTCTATAGGTCGAAGGAACTTCAACGGACCGTAGTTTGGACCTATAGAATATACTTTTGAGTGTGAAATTATATAAATTCTACGGATATGATTTACGGTCCATAGAAACTTTTACAGGTTGTAGATTGGACCTGAATTCTACGGATGGGATCTGCTGTGCAGAGATCAAATCACAGACCATAGATGGACTCATAAAAAGTTTTCTTCCGATTTTAAGAGAGATATTTTAGTCTTTTACCATCCCTTCTAAGCCTAAATTAGGACATTTTTGCACCTATTTAAGGTTTTAAATAGTATTAATTAGTCCTTTACATTCATTAACACTTCCAAGTCTTAGAGCAAGGATCCAAGAAGAGAAAGCTAGGGTTTTGAGTGTTCTTCGAGTTTTCACCAATTTCACAAAGAATTTTGTTCTTCCAGGTATTTAAGGCTACTCATAGTAATAGACTGAGTCCTCCCTCAGACACCACATCCTTTTTTCTATTAGTAAAGAATAATCTAGGGTTACATCCTTAGTTTTGATAATTTTTGAGATAGTTTCATTGTTGAGTCCTGAATTCTATTCTTTATTTTTGAGTGGTTATATGATACATTGAGATTATTAAGTTGATTGTTCATGTCTATTTTTCAGCATGAACCTCATTATTGAGTTATTACCAAGTTAGCATTGAGTATCCTTTTAAAAAAGCTTTTTAAAGAGTAAAGATGAGTTTTAAGTAGAGTTTAAAGAGTTATTTGAGTGTAAGGGAACTAAGTATTCCCAAATGTAAAAAAATTTACATTGAGATAAGAGAAATTTTGACGGCAAGAAAAGTTTAGTTTTTCTCAAATCTAGTGTCATGACCAACGACACCATCCACGACTCGTAGATGGGACGACGGTGCGTGGTCCACGAGTTTG